>NC_064926.1:280948558-281250902 GCF_023897955.1 Schistocerca gregaria
GCGGCTATCTCCGTCAAATAAGCGCCCCTGCTTCTGGCGTCGGGTTCTTCCACCATTGACGCAAATGTCGCAGCAGCAAAACACTTTGCCTGTATGCAGCCAAACTCTTCGTGCGTAGCAAAATTCTGGTGAGATTATTCCTCTGTTTTCTACCTCGTTCTTCAGATTTCCTTGCGTTTCTGTGGTTATAGACTGTACATCGAAATGGATTGAGAATGTAGTCACATTTTACCGAAATTTTTGTGTTCATAGTTTTCTGTTTTGCATAGCTAGTCAAAATACCAGTTCTATGTTGCTACCGCTCACTCAGTTTGCAATTCTGGACTCGACCCACACTCACAATTTTGTTGATGCTCAACCGTGACAAGTTGAATCGCACTGATTCCGCTTGATCGAACCCTTATCTATTTTCACCAATGAGTGTGATTACTTTTCCAGAGGCATCGTTGAGAAACATTACTCAGGTGATATTATTTCGTACAATTACTTCAGCTAATATACTACCCACTCCCCACGTAAGGATCTATCATTTTTATTCTGGAACAGCGAAGTAATTGTTGTAGGTAGTAATCTCGATGTTTTAGCTATGCTTGCGATCGCTGCGTCTTTCTCCCTCTCCCTCTGTCGTTATCTTGTACTGGTCAGACGAGATAGTTAGCGCTCTTACCATTTCATTCGAAAACTGTATAAACCTGAGCATACTTACATTAACACTCACTATAGATAATTGTTTCTCACTATCATTTGCAGCGTGCTCATAATCGATTTTCATTAAATATTGTAAAAAGTTTGGACACAGTTTAAGACGTTGTGTTCTCCTGACCTTCACTGCTTACATATTTCGTCCTCACGATCATATTCCGCACATCAAGACGCTTCATTCGAGCCCACAATCGATGGGTTACAGTCAATGCTGTATGAATTCATGTAAACGATATGCAATTAACAAGTAAGTGCACTGTGCTTGAAGTACTCGAGGCTGGCGTACACACATACATTCCAGACACGACGGTCACAGAAGCTTTTAGTTCAGGAGAGAAACCACACAACCGGATGCAGGTCCCTTCAGAGGACGACCCAGCCTATGCCATCCGGTGACTGACAGTGTAGCAGACATCGTGGGCCTGAGTGACTGGGGGGAACGACCCCACGCGACCTCATGTTCGTCTTAAAAGCGGCCATCCTACGCATTCTTTACACATAGCACGCAGTTTCAGACATTTTCACAGGGAGACAGCAAACGGCAAACATCAATGCTACAGGTTTCCGGATTGGTCACCTTAAACGAAACGTCATTCTCCCGTTTTAGAAGAGCAATGCTGATTGGCAGACGATATTTCTGACGCCTTGAGCTGAAGGAATAATGGAAGACACTGAAAGATATACCGCTACACATCTGGCACTGAGAGGCTCCGTTCCGTTTGAAACGTCCCCTTAGAAAAACTATACATGACCGTGTTTAAACTGACACACAATATTTTTAGCACAAAGCAATCTGACTTTCTAAACTACCTACAAAAGAATGGCCCTGACTAACATGAACCTATACGTTTCACGAATCACTTACCTCACAAAAATCTTCGTTACTCGAACTACTGCAATACAGCGAGTGCCAATACTGCCTGCTAAATAAAAGATTCAAACTACTGAAGGCACTAACTACTGATAGGCATAGTTAGCAAATGAAAGATTTTGATAGAGAACAAACAGTATATTTACGTTAATAGTGTTCAAAAGTCATAATATATATTGAAGTTCATGACATCCAGTCTTACAAATTTAATGTCTCTGTCCAGATCACCCATCTCACTTCCCCACATCCACCACTGCTAGCGGCTCACCTCCAACTGTGCAACGCTACATGCTGTAAACATCCAGCTGCCCAACACTACAATGGCACACAAAAATGCAAATTAGCCACAGACTGCACACTGCACAGCCAGTGATTCTCATACAGAGCGCTACGTGGCGTTACCAATAAGGAAACCTAAACAGCCTACTTACATAGCCCCCATGCTGCTCAAAAAAAAATTTACAAATTGTTTTGGGCAGTGGCAAATACAGATTTGAAAAAAATTTCATAATTACAATAACAAAGAAATCAAATGAACACACTTATTGCTACAATGTTGGTCAAAAGCTTAAATTTTCTCACAGTCCATAAAGACAGTCCTGATCGTTCAGCACAGTAAAATAGCAGTGTTTTTCTCAAATTCTGAGCAGTAAGAGGAAATGCACATGGAAGTAGTGGATTTCCATGCAGTCTTCAGGAACTAGTGTTGTCCTTCCAACGGAAAGACAGTGCCGACTCTTGACATGCAGACAGGTAATGGCCCACAACAGAGCAAACCCCCAGCAGAGTCAGTTGAAGTTTTGAAGAATCTTGGTAGGTAGATCGTCACAGAATAGACCCACTGTAGTCCTGGTAGAGATTATGGTATTGGTGGGCCACCAGAGGTGCAGACCCACTGCAGTCCTTGTAGAAATAATGGTATTGGTGGGCCATCAAAGATGCAGACCCATTGTAGTCCTTGTAGAGACGGCCATCAGTCATCTGTTGCGACTACGCAGGTGCACAATCACCATCGAAGAGTCTTGCGGAGAATATAGCAAGTCCATAAACCACCAAGTTTTTCGAATTGTCCTTAGAACCAGAAATGCTGTTAACCAGTCCCTTGCTGAATTATCAGCACACATACACGCACTAACAGTCCCAAATTCTCACATACTGCACATAGATTATGACCAACAAACGTGTGCTGTGAAATGATACTTAATTTGAAGAACTGGTGTCTATACAATTATAAATTTACAACATAAGAATACAATTACAAAGATACAAAATACATAATTAAAGAACGTAACAGTACAGGTAACACTTGTAGTAACACAGGCTTTACAAAAGAATAGAAATAAACATATACATCAGTGTTATAGGAATTATGACATAAGTACATACATCAAAGATCAGAATAACTTTTGAAACATCATCTTCAGACATGAGCAACAAACAGAACAGACAAATAATGTCTAAACATCTTTACAAAGTAAATAACATAGTATTAGAAAAATTCTACAACATAACTCTCATCAAATAAACACATAAAGACAGGAAAAACACAAATAAACAAGGGTACAAAAACACATAGCAGAATAACACAAGAGGAAAGGGCAGGGTTTGTTTTCAGTGTAACATTTGGTACTGCAGGCCAACCCAAAACTTCATTCCATAGATCTTTCATCTTATTTCAACATTTGTTTCCACCAAAGAGATCCTATCAAAGCATGCTTTCTGTATTTATATGTTCACATATTTCTTACCTCATTATTTACTTTCCATTATCTTACCTCATCATATATTTCCAAGAAAATCCTACCTAAACCTGTTGTCCCTAAACCCTACTTTTTAGTTCATATCTTCTTTCAAAATTATTTTTGGTCAAACCATTTTCTTATAGCTTCTCAATGCATTTCTTCCAATTCAACACAACTCGTTCTCTCATATAGCCTACCCCATCTTAAACTAACTTAAATCTACTGTGCTCAGATGCTAAACTAAGGGACGAGGCAATGCAGCAGCACAAAACAATTACCAGAAACAGCAATGAAAAGAAAAATGGAATTTGACAAAGCAAGCAGTAGTAAATGTAATAACTTATATCTAAAGATGACATAGCTCAAGCAGAAAAAGTAGTACACTAATGATGGCCATGTCTAATACCTACATCACATCTTAGTGTCTATGTAATTAAAATGGTGCACCACAACAATGTATTGTAAAAAAATATTACCATGTACTTGAAAAGAAAATTATGTATGCAGTTACTGTTACCAGTCCCTTCTTATAGTTCTTTCATTTCCAAGTGCTCCTTTTTTGAAGAATGTGGATCATAAAATTATTATCTAACTGATCTGTTCACAAAAAAATGTTCACATTAGCAAGTGCATTTAATTTTATTTTATAAAACCAATGATGCAACACACCTGGAAAACAGATATCAAATGAAGTAAGCATGTACAAAGTAAAGCATAAAAATGTCATTCAGTACTCATGTGGCATTTCATAAGTTAGTAGAAATTCTCTCAACTCTTGTAGAAAGATACTTCTCATGATCAGGTGGGCAGATGTAAGAATATTACCCGTCAGTTCATAAGCATTTCAGTAAGTGGCACAAAGTACAATATGTTTCCAAGTAATGAGTGTGTCGTATTTGTGATGCTTTCTACAATGGAATGTCAACTGCAAGGATAATGGCCTCTTTTTTTTCTCCACCTGTGCCTCTGAAAGGCACACAGTAATGGCTTTTTTCCAGGTGACTGTCACGCAGCTGGGTGCTTACAGTGACCTACCTTCCTTACCGAAATATTTACGACATCAGTTTCCGCTACAGTGTCAGTTTGATACAAATAAAATTTCGCAGGTCGAAATATTTGAGTTACAAATCTATAGAAACAAAATCCTATAAATATAACAGTGTCCAAAAATTTTTTGCCGGCATTGTGATACATTCACGCATTTACACACATTTCATAACTCTTGAAGTACGATTCTTGGTTTCCAACAACCTTTTTCACAAATCAGAGTCCCTAACCACTACTCATGACCCCTTACCTTATTACACATGTACATATTCGTCGACACTTCTTCAATATTTCATCGTAATAAATACGTAGCATAATCAGATTCCTCATATAGCATCAGCTCATTGATCATAAACATACCTCAAAATCCTAACACACATGGTCGTTGTAATTATAACATCATAAAAACTCAACCATATCTCAAAAACATCGTAGCTTTCTGCAATAATTTCAAAACCTAAAAAATTTCTCTTCTCATTTCAATAGTGTCATCAACCTCAACCGTACTTTAAAAATCGTGATCCCATACCAAATATGACATTCATAGCTCTCATAGTATCACAATGGTTCCGAAAAAATTTGAACAGTTCACAAAGTACAGACAAAATAAAATTTCATAACTGTGTAACTGCGCAAACATTTGTCACTGATGTAGTAAAAAAATGTTAATCTCTCAGTTAAATGATCAGATAGCTGTGTAATTTATGTGTTAGAGAAGTATGGCACCGATGTGTAAAGTTGTATAAGTAAATACCATATTAGCTACGGCTCCTTGTGCTTGCCAAACACATGGTACACAAAGTAAGCATGTAACCCCCTGAAGATTAAAGTAATTATACCCTCAGGTATTACAGATTACAGCAATGGAATGAAATGTATCACAAAAAACTTTCTTTGTAATTCCAAAAACTTTAAAAATAAATGTTTTAATTATCACTCAAATGCGTGTCCTGTAGCACTAAATGTGCGTCTTGATGTAAGATAATTCTGTGGAAGTGTCGTAGTTATCGTCCTCTGTAAGCAAAGTTCTGATGAAGTCAGTGTACTTACCTCATCATAAACAAAAGTGAAATGCTTTGCGTATAGATTACTTAGTTATTACGCTTATTGCCGTGAAGAAGAAAGTACTGTGCTGTAACATATTGTTGTGCTACGGAAAAGGCTGTCTCATTGTAGCTATACCACAAAAGTTACTACTAAAACATGTTTTACTTTCCAGAAGAATTCAGAA
Source organism: Schistocerca gregaria (assembly GCF_023897955.1). Classification (NCBI taxonomy): domain Eukaryota; kingdom Metazoa; phylum Arthropoda; class Insecta; order Orthoptera; family Acrididae; genus Schistocerca; species Schistocerca gregaria. The sequence continues at coordinate 280,954,152 of NC_064926.1, forward strand.
AAACGTATACATTCCAAAAGCAACTATGTAAATTTTGTCACATTAGTAGCGTCGTGAAATAATAGTGTAGCTGTCAAAGAAACCAAATGCTGTCATCTTTAACGCCCAGAAAGTACTTAGAATAAAGAATGTATTTTCAAGAAAACCAAAATGTTGCATTAAAGTCTCGTTAGCAGAAGTGAGCCGTATAGTCATTACGTAATCGTACAACTAACAAGCAAGAATGTACACACACAATAACACTGTGTCGTCTGTTCACTATAAGAATGCATTCATAATTACCGTCTAAATACGTTCCCTAGGTTCTAGACTGGATAGTTAATTTCAAAACATTGTTACATGTTAACATGTTGACAAATTGTACAAGTAGCGTGAAGTGAAAATTTTATTGCAAAGACAAAGTTAAAAAGCAGATTAGCTTTCAATAAGCGGTTTTACATGTGAAGTGTGGTGCAATCCTTTACTCTTCATAGTACTCAGAGTTTGAACTTGAATGCAATTATCATGGGGTATAAGTCGGTAAAGAATACTGGAATTCTCAATGTGAGCCGCTATGTTATTTTTCTATGAGCCAGCCGGCGCACGTGGCTGCCTGCGGTGCGAGTCATTATCTGTCTCTTTGTTGGCGTGCGTCGTTATTGGGATTAGGCGACCTAACTTCTACAAATTCACCTTGTCGAGAGGGCCCTCCCCTGTTTGAATCCCGCCATTTCTGATGCAATACAAGTCTGACGTTACGATCATATCGTCTGTCGTCATGTCGGTAGATTCCATAGTTTCTTTCTTGTCGGTCACATGGTGGAGAATTTTTCCCCGAATCGTAACTACCCGCTGAACCGTTGCCTCTGAAGTTATTCTCTCTCCCTTGATAATAATTGTTTTGGTTCCCATATTCTCGGTTTCTATGGTTATCCCTGTCACATTCACTACTACGGAAGTGCGATCATTCTCTGTAACTATTATTCTGCCAACGGTTGTCATACGGGTGGTGTCTGTTTTTGTCACGATTTGTGTTGTGAGAACAGCCTTGTCGTGTCCAGTTATTATTTCTTTCATTTCGGAATTGTGACGGACGTGACCTGCAATTGTTGTGTTTCTGTTTTCGCGTCCCGCGATTGTCAGTGTCAATTTCCAATACTTGTAAGAGTCTCTGAAAAACTTCAATGTCGTCTTTGCAACGTCCTGCCAAAATAATATGTCGGCAATTTGACTAAGCAAATGTGGATAAGTTCTAAGGGGCTGTATGGGTTTGACAGATACTGATTCTTATGCAACATGTCTTCAAAATATTTCACAAGACTGGAAAATTCAGATTGTTCGAAATGTTTCATCACTATGATTCTACGTTTTACTTGGTCTTGTGTAGCTTGAGACGAATATCCTGAGACGAAGGCCTGAAAAAATTCTCCTTCACTGTGGCAATCGTGAATGACCGATCGCCTTCTTACAGCTGGTTCATTCTATAAATAGCCACACATAAATTCTAACCTGTGCACCAGTGACCAGTTGGGAGGAAAAAAATGAGAGAACTGATGAAGCCATGCTTGTGGATGAATGTCGTTGTCAGAATTCTTAAATGTTTTGAATTTACGTGTAGTAATGAATAGCTTATAGTCAAAATCATCAGCGAGTCGCATATCGGTCATTGTTACTTCATTTCGGCGGTTCCATCTCAAAATTCGGTGTACCTTGCCAATTTCTTACATAATTTCCGAAGTTCCCCGTGTTATTATTTTGTGGCTATTCAGTATTTCTATTTCCCTCTTCCCGTATTGGAGCGCGAGTGTCCTCTGAAATACGTAATTCTTGCATTACCTGTGTCAGCTGATCTTGTACTTCCCGGATTTCTCTTTGGTGTTGTGTATTAATTTGATTTTGTTTGTATTTCCTAATTTGTTCTTACTCTTCTGCGTCATTAAAGACTACCGGTCTTGCGCCATTCAGATTATCATCTACCTTCGTAGATAAATTATTTAACTGATACGAAAGTTCGATTACTTTCTCTGATAATGAACTAATTTCCTCTATGTGTCTTTCTGAACCAATTTTCAGAGTATCTACTGTGTCCTTTAAGTTTTCTTGAGTTTTTCCAAGTAGCGTAACCGAATCGGTAGATCCAACTGAGTCAATTTTAACCCACAAGGTCTCATGATTTTCATGAACAATGGTTTGCAGTTCTTTTATGGCTGCTTCGTGATTCTGTAATGCATTTTCATGCCACGAAAAAATAGGTTGAAAATGCTCACAAATTTGTCTTATTACGTCATTACAGACTTTTGACATTTCGATTAAATGTTATGTAACTCACAGTTAAATCTTCATGTGTTTGTTGAAGTGTGGTGTCTAACTTCCGAAGATTTTGTTCCATTGCGTCTAACTTTTGAAGCTTTTGTAGTTTTTGTCTCTGATTTTGTTCCATTGTGTCTAACTTTTGAAGCTTTTGCTGTGTTTGTCTCTGATTTTGAACCATTGTGTCTAACTGTTGCTGTGTTTGTCTCTGATTTTGTTTCATTTGTTGCATTAATAGCAATAATAATGTAATAGTGTCAGGAATCTGTTCCTCCATGCTTTTCGCAGTGCATTTTCACCATCAACATTCACATTTTGAGAAGCAGAAAATCTGTCTTGACTTATTTGAGAAAACGGTGCGGACGCAGAACCTGAATCTACAGTATTTGTAAGTTTGTGTCCTGTCATTTCGGATTCCTTAGGCGAGCTGTTACCGAAGGATTGATCGATAATGCTTCGCTGTTCACTAATTGTGTCACTGCCTACACCATTATTTGTAGCCCGCTCCATTTCTCTATTCGCTATTACCAAATTACCACTTTGAATGTCTGTTAATTCATTATACAGTGGTGCTGATAAGCTACGCTCGTCGTCACTATTATTTCTCAGTCTACTTTGGAGCCTAGTGTTACGTTTATCACACGCCATTATTGTCACAGTATTTCACACGATAACACAGAAAAGCACAATTTGAAGAGCAAAATAAGAAAACACGTTAACATACCACTGAAAATAATATCTCGTTAATTGCAAGCGCAGCTGCGAAATACTTGGTGCAAATGTACATGCATGCCACAACTGTTTTACTGTACAACAATGAAAGACTGCAACTACAAAGGAGATTCTTTCTACAATTACGCGCTACCAATAAACAAAAGCTACACTAATTACACAAACTACAAGAAAAAGTCAGAAGATTCCGGTGAGGTATCCTCAGCTAAGGGTCGACATATGAAACGTCCCCTAGAAAAAATTATACATGACTATGTTTAAACTGACACACAATATTTTTAGCACAACGCAATCTGACTTTCAAAAATCCCTACAAAAGAAAGGCCCTGACTAACATTAAGCTATACGTTTCACAAATCACTTACCTCACAAAAATCTTCGTTACTCGAACTACTGCAATACAGCGAGTGACACTACTGTCAACTAAATAAAAGATTCAAACTACTGAAGGCACTATCTACTGATAGGCATAGTTAGCAAATTAAAGATTCTGATAGAGAACAAACAATGTATTTACCTTAATAGTCTTCTAAGTCTTAATATGTATGGCAGTTCATGACATCCAGTCTTAAATATTTACTGTCTCTGTCCAGATCATCCGCTCTCATAAATCCGCCATCTCACTTCCCCACATCCACCACTGCTGGCGGCTCACCTCCAACTGCGCAACGCTACGTGCTGTTAACACCCAGTTGCCCAACACTACAACGGCAGACTACAATGCAAACTAGCCACAGACTGCACACAGCACAGCCAGTGATTTTCATACAGAGCGCTACGTGGCGTTACCAATAAGAAAACCAAAAACAGCCTAGGTACATAGCCCCCATGCCCACCACAAAAAATTTTACACAGGAGCGTAGGTCACAAACTTGACTTCATTTGTGCACACGTGTCAGGGACAGCAGCAGAGGTGATGCAAAAGATCGTGGCTATCTGTACTTCTAACCTAAAGTTCAGAACAGCATTTCTCGAAAGACATTTGTCCAAGAAGGCGCCAAACAAAATTAAATACGAGTTACTTCAGATGACACCATATGAAAACTCAGGAGAGAAAAGCGTGGTAAAATTCTTTGATATAATGGACAAAAAGAATCAATGCCTAGACAAACCATACCGTAACGGAGAGCTGATACGTCTGTGTAGAATGAAATTACCGGTACTGTATCAACAGGCAACAGTAGGAAAAAATGAAAATACCAAAGAATTTAAAGAGGTTTTAAGGGAACTTGAATTAATGTTTAAAGAAGACAAGGTGAAAGAAAAAGGAAAGGAAAGGGAACAGCAAAAGAAGAGGACTAGGAACGAATATTCCAATAATAATAATAATAATTTCAGGCAATTTAACAGACAAGGACAGTGTCACAATGGAGACAATTGGCATAGAAACGATAACCAGAAGAATTCGTACCGACATAGGAAAGGTAATGGACACCCATACAGTGGCGGATATGGATTTAGGAATCAAAATGCCAACGGTCAAGGGTACTTTGGAAGAGGTCACGATGTTAGAAACAGCAACTGCCGAGACCAGGGCGCGAATAATTACCGAGGAAATTATGTTCCACAAAGACAAGAACAACACAGCAAAGGGAAACCAGATGTAGAAGTTAGACCACGAAATACTACAAAACGTTAAGATTGAACTGAAAAAAATGTGGAAAACGTTAGGCACACTAACGTCCACCATATCTTATACTATCCCCTAAATCAAAACATAAATTAAGAATCAACAAAATAACACATTAATTAAAAGAAAAAAGAGACACAATACACACTAACAGTAGCTTGTAGCATCAAGTATACTACAACATGCACGCAAACAATAAATGGTACACAACAATTAAAACAATGAACAAGTGTTAGGATATAATTAGAATAAAGAAAAGATATCATATATATAGAATAATTTCTGGCAATATCAGAAAATTTTTCCATTATATAAAACCAGAGATTTTGTAAATAACAAATGTATGTAAAACAAAAATTGTAAATATTTCTATGCAGCAGAGGGACAGCGCCACCAACACCAATCACCAGCTTCCTTAACACTAGATGCTTCGAGATAGCGACGGAGAGGGTACACACATGTTGAGAAAGCACTTAGGGCAATAACAACAAGAAGACCAGCGCCACACAGGTTGCAACCAGGTTGGTCTTCAGGAGGACAACGTGCAGCATGGGACATTTCATATGTCACGACACTGCTACACAACAGAATAGTGTGAGAAGAATCTCAAAATGATGAGACTATAATGAAGGTCTAAACAATTACTATGATCTAGAAATTCATCAAGTAACAGAGGGAAAGGCAGTCAGATCCCACAAATCCTATATCACTCCTACACTAAAATTCACATATTCCTAGCCCAAGAAGAACAGAAGAATGCAAGAAAGAAGAGATGAACAGAAATGCAAGATGAAGAAGGGCAGAAGACAGCAGGATACCTTTCTTTCCGATCCTACAAAGCAAATTGCTACAAACTTCTTTCCATGAACTTTGCGGCATAGCAACTACTACAACCACCTCTCCAAAAATAAATCTTGAATCGTCGAACAAATACAAGAGTACGGCAAACGAAATATTAAGTAGTACCAACCAACATTATCTAGAAATAGATTCAGCAAAATGAACAGTATTCTCCCTACCATATCATCAAATTTCCATACCGAACCAGGTGTGAAGTACCAAGACGTCACAGCACAATATTGGGTGACGATCGTCGGTAGCCAACTACAATCATCAAATTGCCACACCGTCCCAGGTGACACAGCAAAGGAGTACCAAGACATCACTGTATATGCAGTAAACCACAGTCATACTGTCGGTTAAAAGTACCACTCCATGATGACAATGTCAACAAGTAAGACCCGGTATCGTATGCTAGAGTGCTTCTCTCATGATTTGTGACACCCATAAAAATGAGTCGACGCCTTCCAGCATTTCAGTGGGGATCATTGAGCACAGATCAGATGTAGCAAAAATAAAAGTCATAAAACAAAAATGTAGAGTTAAGAAAATGATATGGTATTGTGCGCTACAGCTATTGCGAGCCCCATATTCCCCCACAACAGTACACTTCATTGCATTTCACACATGAAAGCCTCGACCGTACCTAGCAACACTCTAAAGGATCATTATTCAAGTTGAGTAGGCGCCCCTCTCAGCCTTTCTGCCAAGTCAACAACCATCTTAAACATTGTATAGAAATTACATTAGCGAATCCCTTGTTCGATTCATAACTAAAAGTGAAACTGTGATTTTTCAGAATTTTTTCAAAATAAATAATAACTTTCGTTAGTTTCCTGTATTTCTTACACTAACTAGCACCACTCCAGTACCCAAGTATCCCATTAGTTGCGTAAGAAATTTTGTGAATTTTTGTATCATTTCCTTGCAACGGACGACTCCAGAAGATATTCATTGGTGAAAGTTTTTCATGCATTTCTCTTTAGAACGTCAGGAGCGTCTGTCTGACATCTGCAGTAGTTTGGTGGTGGAAATTGCATCTTGCAGGAGCCACAGGGTAAAGGGTACATCTCAGATTAATCCGTTGCGCAGAATAACAGAATAATGGATCAACCCCACACCTCAGACCGGATTTACTTCCTTATTGTAAGATGCATGATCACAATTGTTGTGAATGTGTGTTTTTTTCTAAGTATCTTGTCTAGTAATATTGAAGAAGTAACGGACTCGCAAAGAATCTGCATCGTTCTGAACCAAAGGTCTACGTCGCGCAGCGTTTCATGTGCCTACTTTTGTGAATAACATGACAATAAGAACTGTCGACTTCTCCAATCGTCTTCTTTTACTCTCAGTTATCTCTAGAACACTAAGAGGAGCAAAGTTTAGCATTGCTACTACTGCATCATAAAGGTGACCACTGCACATTTTATTCAAAGAAAGTCGTAATTAATGGGTTAGACATTAGCTAATTATAATTATTAAGCCCATGGTCTAGGGGTAGCGTCTTTGGTTCATAATCAAAACGTATTCGGTCCTGGGGTCGATCCACGCCACTGCCTAAACTTTGATAAATAATCAGCATTGACGGCCGAAGACTTCCGGCATAAGATGTAAGCCTCATTCTGCCAACGGCCTTGTCAAAGAGGGCGGAGGAGCGGATAGAGGTTCAGGGCACTCTCTTGTCCTAGGGGTGGGAAATTGCCCCTAAAGGCGGAAGAATCAGCAATGATCAATGACATGAGGATGCAGAAGGCAATGGAAACCACTGCATTAAAGACACGTAACGTGTATCCACAGGACATGTGGCCTGTAGTTGAAGAAGTGTCATGATGATCTCTCCATTGGCAAAAGATTCCGGAATAGTTCCCCATTCGGATCTCCGTGACGGGACTGCCAAGGGGCAGGTTACCACGAGAAAAATATCGAATAATCAACGAAAGGACAATGTTCTACGAGTCGGGGCGTGGAATGTCAGAAGCTTGAACGTGGTAGGGAAACTAGAAAACCTGAAAAGGGAAATGCAAAGGCTCAATCTAGATATAGTAGGGGTCAGTGAAGTGAAGTGGAAAGAAGACAAGGATTTCAGGTCAGATGAGTATCGGGTAATATCAACAGCAGCAGCAAATGGTATAACAGGTGTAGGATTCGTTATGATTAGGAAGATAGGACAGAGGGTGTGTTACTGTGAACAGTTCAGTGACCGGGTTGTTCTAATCAGAATCGACAGCAGACCAACACCGACAACGATAGTTCAGGTATACATGCCGGCGTCGCAAGCTGAAGATGAACAGATAGGGAAAGTCTATGAGGATATTGAAAGGTTAATGCAGTAGGTAAAGGGGGACGAAAATCTAATAGTCATGGGCGACTGGAACGCAGTTGTAGGGGAAGGAATAGAAGAAAAGGTTACAGGAGAAAATGGGCTTGGGACAAGGAATGAAAAAGGAGAAAGACTAATTGAGTTCTGTAACAAGTATCAGCAAGTAATAGAGAATACCTTGTTCAAGAATCACAAGAGGAGGTGGTATACTTGGAAAAGGCCGGGAGATACGGGAAGATTTCAATTAGATTACATCATGGTCAGACAGAGATTCCGAAATCAGATACAGGATTGTAAGGCGTACCCAGTATACCCAGGAGCAGATATAGACTCAGATCACAATATAGTAGTGATGAAGAGTAGGCTGAAGTTCAAGACATTAGTCAGGAAGAATCAGTACGCGAAGAAGTGGGATAAGGGAGTTCTAAGGAATGACGAGATACGTTTGAAGTTGTCTAACGCTATAGATACAACAATAAGGAATAGTGCAGTAGGCAACACAGTTGAAGAGGAATGGGCGTCTCTAAAAAGGGCCATCATAGAAGTTGGGAAGGAAAACATAGGTACAAAGAAGGTAGCTGCGAAGAAACCATGCGTAACAGAAGAAATACTTCAGTTGATTGATGAAAGGAGGAAGTACAAACATATTCCGGGGAAATCAGGAATACAGAAATACAAGTCGCTGAGGAATGAAATAAATAGGAAGTGCAGGGAAGCTAAGACGAAATGCTTGCAGGAAAAATGTGAAGACATCAAAAAAGGTATGATTGTCGGAAGGACAGACTCAGCATACAGGAAAGTCGAAACAACCTTTGGTGACATTAAAAGGAACGGTGGTAACATTAAGAGTGCAACGGGAATTCCACTGTTAAATACAGAGGAGAGAGCAGATAGGTGGAAAAAATACATTGAAAGCCTCTATGAGGGTGAAGATTTGTCTGAAGTGATAGAAGAAGAAACAGGAGTCGATTTAGAAGAGATAGGGGATCCAGTATTAGAATCGGAATTTAAAAGAGCTTTGGAGGACTTACGGTTAAATAAGGCACAACGGATAGATAACATTCCATCAGAATTTCTAAAATCATTAGGGGAGGTGGTGTAAGTAGGCTATTTAGGTTTTCTTATTGATAACGCCACATAGCGCTCTGTATGAAAAATCACTGGCTGTGATGTGCGCAATCTGTGGATAGTTTGCATTGTTGTCTGCCATTGTAGTGTCGGGCAGCGGCAGCTGGATGCTAACAGCGCGTAGCGTTGTGCAGTTGGAGGTGAGCCGCCAGCAGTGGTGGACGTGGGGAGAGAGATGGCGGAGTTTTGAAATTTGTAAGAATTGGTGTCATGAACTGATATATATATATTATGACTATTAAGGTGAATACATTGTTTGTTCTCTATTAAAACCTTTCATTTGCTAACTGTGCCTCAGTAGTTAGTGACTTCTGTAGTTTGAATTTTTTATTTAGTTGGTAGTAGTGGCCCTCGCTGTATTGCAGTAGCTTGAGTAACGAAGATTTTTGTGAGGTAAGTGATTTGTGAAACGTATAGGTTAATGTTAGTCAGGGCCATTCTTTCGTATGGATTTTTGGAAGTCAGATTGCGTTGCGCTAAAAAAATTGTGTATCAGTTTAAGCACAGTTGTGTAAAATTTTTCTAAGGAGACGTTTCATATGTCAACCCTTAGCCAAGGATACCTCATTGGAATCTTCTGATTTTTTCCTTGTAGTCTGTGTAATTAGTGTAGCTTTTGTTTATTCCTGGCGCGTAATCATAGAGAGAATTTCCTTTGTAGTTGCAGTCTTTCATGGTTGTACAGCAAAATAGTTGTGGCATGCATGTAGTTTTGCACAAAGTTTTTCGCAACTGCGCTTGCAATTAACTAGATATTATTTTCAGTGCTATGTTAATGTGTTCTCTTATTTTTGTTCTTCAAATTGTGTATTTCTGTGTTGTCGTGTGAAACATTGTGACAATAATGGCGTGTGAAAAACGTAATACTAGGCTCCAAAGTAAACTGAGAAATGACAGTGAAGACGAAACCAGTGTGTTAGCGCCACCATGTAATGAATTAACTAATGTTCAAAGTAGTAATTTGGTAATTGGGCATAGGGAAATGGAGCGGGTTGCAAATAATGGTGTAGGCAGTGAAACAATTAGTGAACAGGAAAGCGTTATCGATCGATCGGTCGGCAACAGCTCGCCTCAGGATTCCGAAATGACAGGACACAATACTGCAAATACTGTAGATTCAGGTTTTGCGTCCTCACCGTTTTCTCATTTTCTGTTTTTCAAACTGCGAATACTGCCGGTGCAAATGCATTGCCGAATAGGACTAAGGAACATGTTTCAGACACCAGTGCATTGTTATTACAATTAATGCAACAAATGGGACAAAAGCTTCAAAAGTTAGACACAATGGAACATAATCTTCAAAAGTTAGACACAATGGAACAAAATCTTCAAAAGTTAGACACAACGCTTGAACAAAATCAGAAACAAATGGGATTGAATCTTCAAACGTTAGACACAATGGAACAAAATCAGAGACAAACACAGCAACAGTTGGACACAATGCAACATAATCTTAGGAAGTTAGACATCACACTTGAACAAACACATGAAGATTTAACGACTGAGTTACATAACATTGAATCGAAATGTCAAAAAATCTGTAATGACGTAAAAACACAAATTTGTGACCATTTTCAACCTATTTTTTCACGGCATGAAAACTCATTACAGAATCACGAAGCAGCCATAAAAGAATTGCAAACTGTTGTTCGTGAAAATCACGACACGTTGCAAGCTAAAATGGACTCAGTTGCATCCACCGATTCGGTTACGCAACTTGCAAGAACTCAGGAAAACTTAAAGGACACAGTAGATTCGATTTCAACACAAATGGACACTCTGAAACTTGGTTCAGGAAAACACACTGAGGAAATGTGTTCACTATCGGAGAAAGTAGCCGAACTTTCGGATCAGTTCACTAATTTATCTACGAAGGTAGATGATAATCTTAATGACGCAAAACAGGTAGTCTTTCATGACACGGAAGAGTGCGAACAAATTAGGAAATTCAAACAAAGTCTGAATCAAATTAGTACGCAACACCAAAGAGAAATCCGGGAAGTACAAGATTAGCTGACACAGGTAATACAACAAATACGTATTTCAGAGGACACTAGCGCTCCAATACGGGAAGAGGGCCATAGAAATACGGAACAGCCACTAAATAATACCACAGGGCACTTCGGAAATTATGAAAGAAATTGGCAAGGTACACCGAATTTTGAGATGGAACTGCCGACACGACGTAACAATGAACGATATGCTACCCGCCGACACGATGATTCTGACTGTAAGCTGTTCATTACTGCACGTAAATTCAAAACATTTAAGAATTCTGGCAACGAAATTCATCCACAAGCGTGGCTTCATCAATTCTCTCATTGTTTTCCTCCCAACTGGTCATTAGAACACAGATTAGAATTTATGTGTGGCTACTTGGAGAATGAACCAGCTGTGAGAATGCGATCGGTCATTCACGACTGTCTCAGTGAAGGAGAATTTTATCATGCTTTCCTCTCAGCATATTGGTCTCAAGCTACACAAACCGAGTAAAACATAGCATAATGATGATGAAACACTTTCAACAATCTGAATTTTCCAGTCTTGTCAAATATTTTGAAGACATGTTGCATAAGAACCAATATCTTTCAAACCCATATAGCCCTTCAGAACTCATCCGCATTTGCATAATGAAACTGCCTGAACATTTAAGGAGTATTATTTTGGCAGGGCGTTGCAAAGACGACACTGAAGCTTTCCAGGGACTCTTACAAGAATTAGAAATTGACACAGACATTCGCGGGATGAGAAAACAGGAAAACAATCACTACAGTTCACATCCGTCACAATTCCGTGACGACAGAAACAATAACTGGACACGACAAGTCTATTCTTACAACGCAAATCGTGACCAAAACAGACACCAACCATATGAAAACCACTGGCGGAGTAATAATAGTTACAGAGAAAGATCGCATTTCCGTAGTAATGACTGTCACAGAGACAACCATAGAAGGAGACAATGTGGTAAGCAGAACTATTATTATCAAGGGAGACAGAATACTTTCAGACGCAACAGTTCAGCGCGCTGTTACGATTCCGGGAGAAATTCTGCACCACATGACCGACAAACAAGAAACTATGTAAACTACCGACAAAAAAACAGAGCTGAATTCCATCACAACTGGCGAGCTTGAAACAGGTCAGAGCCCTCTCGGCAAGGTGAATTTGTAGAAGTTAGGTCTCCTAATCGCAATAACGGCGCGCGCCAACAAAGAGACAGACAATGACTCACACCGCTGGCAGCCGCGTGCGCCGGGTGGCTCAGAGAAAAATAACATAGACGCTAACCTTGAGAAAAATTCCAGTATTCTTTACCGACGTATACCGCATGATAATTGCGTTCAAGTTAACTCTGTTCACTAGGAAGAGTAAACTTTTACACCACATTTCACATGTAAAACCGTTTATTGAAAGACAATCTGCTTTTTAACTTTGTCTTGGCCATAAAATTTTTCACTTCACGCTACTGGTACAATTTGTCAGACTTAGAATCTGTTAACATGCAACCATGTTTGAAGTTAAATATCCAGTTAAGAACCAAGAGAACTTATTTAAACAGAAATTACGAATGCATGATTATAGTGAACAGACGTCACAGTGTTATTGTGCGTGTACATTCCTGCTTGTTAGTTGCACGATTACGTAACGACTATAAGGCTGACATACTTAGAACAGTTACCAGTACTGCTAATGAGATTTTAATGCAACATTTTGGTTTACTTGAAAATAAATTCTGGATTTAAAGTACTTTTTGTGAGATACCAGATGACTCAGTGGTTAGTTTATGTGACAGCTACACGATTTAATCACGACGCTACTAATGAGTGACAATTTACAATGTTGCTGTTGCACTGTATCTGTTTTATATCTGCACAGTTTTTCTGTATTATTCTGGAAAGTAACACATGTTTTAGTTGTAACTTTTGTGGTATAGCTACAATGAGACAGCTTTTATCGTAGCACAACAATACGTTACATTATAGTACTTTCTTGATCACGGTAAGGTACGTAATAACTACGATATCTATACGGAAAGCATTTCACCTTCGTTTATGTTGAGGTAAGTACATTGACTTCAGCAAAACTTTGCTTACAGAGGACGATAACTACGACAGTTCCACAGAATTATCTTACAGCAAAACGCACATTTAGCAACACAGGGCACGCATTTGAGTGATTAATTTGGTACTTAAACCATTTATTTATTAATATTGTTGAATTAAAAAGAAAGTTTTTTGTGATACATTTCATTCCATTGATGTAATCTGTAACACCTGAGGGTAAAATTACATTAATCCTCAGGGGGGTACACGCTTACTTTGTGTACCATGTGTTCGGCAAGCACAAGGATCCCTAGCTAATATGGTATTTGCTTATACAACTTTACACATCGGTACTATATTTCTCTAACACATAAATTACACAGCTATCTGATCATTTAACTGAGACAGTCAAACATTCTTTTTTTACTTTGTCAGTGTCACATGTTTACGCAATTACACAGTTGGATAATTTCACACTTATGAAACTGTATTTTGTCTTTACTTTGTAAACTGTTCATATTTTTTCGGAACCATTGTGATACAATGAGAGCTATGAATGATGTATTTGGTATGGGATCATGATTTTTAAAGTACGTTTGAGGTACATGACACTTTTGACATGATCAGAGAATTTTTTTAGGTTTTGAAGTTATTGCAGAAAGCTACGATGATTTTGAGATTTAGCTGAGTTTTTATGATATTATTATGACGATGACAATGTGTATTATGCTGTTGCGGTATGTTTATGATCAATAAGCTGATGCTATATGAGTTATTTGATTATGCTACGTATCTGTTATGATGAAATATTGAAGAAGTGTCGACTAATAAGGTAAGGAATAATGAGTAGTGGTTAGGGACTCTGGTTTGTGAAAAAGGTGGTTGGAAACCAAGAATCGTAGTTTAAGAGTTATGAAATGTATGAAAATGCGTGAATGTATTACAATGCCAACGAAAATTTTTTGGACACTCTTATATTTATAGGATTTTATTTTGTACACATTTATAACGCAAATTCTCAACCTGTGAAAATATTTTGATAAGAGACTGTCACTGTAGCGGAAACTGCTGTCGTAAATTTTTCAGTAAGAAAGGTAAGTGACCACCTGCACGTAATGCGTCGTGGGCACCCAGCTGCGTGACAGGCGCCTGGAAAAAAAAGCCATTAGTGTGTGCCCGTCAGAGGCACAGTTGGAGAAAAAAAAAAGAGGCCATTATCCTCGCTATTGACATTCCTTTGTAGAAAGCATCGTAAATACGACACCCTCAAACTTGAAAACATGATTACACTGTAGAGTTCTTAATTTATGATATTTACTGAAATGAAATGATGAGAAACGTTTCATGTCTATTGTCTTGCTAGCTGGAAGATTGTTTACTGCATTATGAAATGCCTTATGGCTAGCGAATGACGTTTCACGCCTTGCTTCACCTATTTTGTTTAATATCTAGTTTCTAGCTGCCCTGCAGCATTGGTTAAAGTAAAATTTTATAGATGTACTAATATAAATATTTTATGCCTACAGACTCAGTAAAGAATAACTTCGTGATATAATTCCAAAAAAATGAGGGAGCACAAAAAGACATTGCCCTTCACAGGAACTGCATACATAATTTTCTTTTCAAGTACTTGCTAATTTATTTCATTGAATAAGTAGTGGTGCACCATTTTAATTACATAGACAGTAAGATGTGACTATACATTTCCCTTATCTGCGTTGTTGTCTTCAGTGTACTATTTTTTCTGCTTGTGTGTTTGTCATGTTTAGATATAAGTTATTACATTTATTGCTGCTTGCTTTGCTTACCCGCACCTTTTTTTTCATTGCTGTTTGTATTAATTGTTTTGATCTGCTGCATTGCCTCGTCACTTAGTTAAGCATCTGAGCTCAGTAGATTTAAGTTAGCTTAAGAGGGGGTAGCCTATATAAGAGAATGAGTTGCGATGAATTTGAAGAAATGCACTGAGAGGTTATATGAGAAAAGTACAGAAAGCAGGTATAGATAGGACTTTTTGGAAATAATGAAGAACGAATGGAGATCTCCGAGAAGTAAAGAAAGTTTTGTTTTCAAAATACTGCAGTAAAACAAACCCTGCCCTTTCCTTGTGTTATCCCACTATGTGTCTGTGTACCCTTGTGTATTTATGTTCTTCCTGTCTTTACATGTTCATCTGATAAGACTTATGTTGTAGAATTTTCTAATATTCAGCTACACTCACTATGATGAGGAGTACTGTTATCCTCAAATATAATTTGCATTAATAACATGTTATTTACTTTGTAAAGAGGTTTAACATTATTTATCTGTTCTGTTTTGTTGCTCATATGTGAAGTTGATGTTTCAGAAGTTATTCTGATCTTTTATGTATGTACTTATGTCGAAATTTTTGTAACACTGATGTATTTGTTATTTTGATTCTTTTGTAAAGCCTGTATTACTGCTAATGTTATCTGTACTATTATGTTCTTTAATGATATATTTTGTGCCTTTGTTATTGTATTCTTATGTTATAAAATTGTAATTGACACCAGTTCATCAAATTAAGTAACTTGTAAATTACATTTCACTGCACACGTTTCTGCTGGTCATAGTATATGCACAATATGTGAGAAGTAGGGACTGATAGTGTTTTCAAGTGTGTTGATAATTCAGCAAGGGACTGGTTAACAGCATTGCTGGTTCTAAGGAGATTTCAAAAACAATTTTTGTGAGTGCACAATTTATGGTTATGGACTTGCTATATTATCCGCAAGACTCTTCAATGGTGATTGTGCGTCTGCACAGTCAAACAGATGGCTGCTGGCCATCTCTACAAGGACTACAGTGGATCTACACCTTTGATGACCCACCAATACCATTATTTCTACAAGGACTGCAGTGGGTCTGCACCTCTGGTGGCCCACCAATAGTAATCTCTACCAGGACAACAGTGGGTCTGCTCTTCAACGTTGACTGACTCTGTTGTGGCCCATTACCTGTCTGCATGTCAAGAGTCAGCACTGTCTTTCCGTTGGAATGACAACACTACTTCTTCAATACTGCTTAGAAATCCACTACTTCCAAGTGCAATTTCTTTTATTGCTCAGACTGAGAAAAACACTGCCATTTTTACTTTGATGAATGATAAGGACTGTCTTTATGGACTGTGAGGTAATTTTAGCTTTTGACCAACATTGTATCGATAAGTGCGTGCATTTCATTTCTTTGTTATTGTAATTATGAAAAAAATTTTCAAATCTGTATTGGCCACTGCCCAAAACAACTTGTAAATTTTTTTCTGGGGAGCATGGGGGCTATGTAAGTAGGCTATTTAGGTTTTCTTATTGGTAACGCCACATAGCGCTCTGTATGAAAAATCACTGGCTGTGCTGTGCACAGTCTGTGGATAGTTTGCATTGTTGTCTGCCATTGTAGTGTCGGGCAGCGGCAGCTGGATGCTAACAGCGTGTAGCGTTGCACAGTTGGAGGTGAGCCGCCAGCAGTGGTGGACGTGGGGAGAGAGATGGCGGAGTTTTGAAATTTGTAAGAATTGGTGTCATGAACTGATATATATATATTATGACTGTTAAGGTAAATACATTGTTTGTTCTCTATTAAAACCTTTCATTTGCTAACTGTGCCTCAGTAGTTAGTGACTTCCGTAGTTTGAATCTTTTATTTAGCTGGCAGTAGTGGCCCTCGCTGTATTGCAGTAGCTTCAGTAATGAAGATTTTTGTGAGGTAAGTGATTTGTGAAACGTATAGGTTAATGTTAGTCAGGGCCATTCTTTCGTAGGGATTTTTGGAAGTCAGATTGCGTTGCGCTAAAAAAAATTGTGTGTCAGTTTAAACACAGTCTTGTATAAATTTTTCTAAGGGGACGTTTCAGTGGCAACAAAGCGACTATTCACGTTGGTGTGTAGAACATATGAGTCTGGCGACATACCATCTGACTTTCGGAAAAGCATCATCCACACAATTCCGAAGACGGCAAGACCTGACAAATGCGAGAATTATCGCACAATAAGCTTAACAGCTCATGCATCGAAGCTGCTTACAAGAATAATATATAGAATAATGGAAATGAAAATTGAGAATGCGCTAGGTGACGATCAGTTTGGCTTTAGGAAAAGTAGAGGCACGAGAGAGGCAATTCTGACCTTACGGCTAATAATGGAAGTAACGCTAAAGAAAAATCAAGACACGTTCATAGGATTTGTCGACCTGCAAAAAACGTTCGAAAATATAAAATGCTGCAAGCTCTTCAAGATTCTGAAAAAAGTTGGGTAAGCTATAGGGAGAGACGGGTCATATACAATATGTACAACAACCAAGAGGGAATAATAAGAGTGGACGATCAAGAACGAAGTGTTCGTATTAAGAAGGGAGTAAGACAAGGCTTCTTCAATCTGTACATCGAGGAAGCAATGATGGAAATAAAAGAAAGGTTCAGGAGTGGAATTAAAATACAAGGTGAAAGGATATCAATGATACGATTCGCTGATGACATTGCTATCCTGAGTGAAAGTGAAGAAGAATTAAATGGTCTGCTGAACGGAATGAACAGTCTAATGAGTACATAGTATGGTTTGAGAGTAAATCGGAGAAAGACAAAGGTAATGAGAAGTAGTAGAAATGAGAACAGCGAGAAACTTAACATCAGGATTGATGGTGATGAAGTCAATGAAGTTAAGGAATTCTGCTACCTAGGAAGTAAAATAACCAATGACGGACGGAGCAAGGAGGACATCAAAAGCAGACTCGCTATGGCAAAAAAGGCATTTCTGGCCAAGAGAAGTCTACTAATATCAAATACCGGCCTTAATTTGACGAAGAAATTTCTGAGGATGTACGTCTGGAGTACAGCATTGAATGGTAGTGAAACATGGACTGTGGGAATACCGGAACAGAAGAGAATCGAAGCATTTGAGATGTGGTGCTATAGACGAATGTTGAAAATTAGGAGGACTGATAAGATAAGGAATGAGGAGATTCTACGCACAATCGGTGAGGAAAGGAATATGTGGAAGACACTGATAAGGAGAAGGGACAGGATGATAGGACATCTGCTAAGACATGAGGGAATAACTTCCATGGTACTAGAGGGAGCTGTAGAGGGCAAAAACTGTAGAGGAAGACAGAGATTGGAATACATCCAGCAAATAATTGAGGACGTAGGTTGCAAATGCTACTCTGAGATGAAGAGGTTAGCACAGGAAAGGAATTCGTGGGGGGGGCTGCGTCCAACCAGTCCAGAAAAAAAAAAAAAAAAAAAAAAAAAACACGAACATTGTATTACATGCCAAAATTAATAAAAAAACAATGTTTTTCATCCAATTGCATTAGTAAATGTTAGGTTCGTTTTATAAACTAAGGTTAACACTTCTTCGACTTTTCTGTCTGTCACATGGCTCTTCTTCACACCTTTCCATTCATTGCCACATTAGCCATACAGACACAGACTGATGTCGATGGTACCACCATATCAAGTTTAATAATTTAAATAATGACGTTATCGGAGGCCCGTCCTCACCGTCGTCACTGTCATCCACCTAGTTGATACTACTCAATTACAGCCGTTGACTATTCCATTTTCTATCTTTATTATCATTTGAAGTAAGACGACCTTTCACAACAATGTAAGTAATCATCAATACATTTTCAGTTGCCAGCGTCAGAGCTAATGGTCGACTGTAGTAGTATTTCAGTCTGTAACTGGTATTGGAGGGGAAGTAAGGTCGCATGGCATGAATAGCCGGCTAAGTGGAATGATTTACCTCTATCCTCAACACCTGGAAGCTCGATTCCTTCGGGAATATGAGATTTCTGAATGTATTTGTTAGGTGTTGAGGACTGTAACGGTGTGTGTATGATTTTGTGTATGTGTGTGTGTGTCTGTGTGTGTGTGAGTGTGAAGTGTAGTATAATGTCATGCGGCGTGCCCAGGCTGCCACCCATTTAAGTATTAGCCATGCCCGATGGTGTTTAACTTGCGTGTTCTGTCGGAAACAGGTGTATCCATCTCAGTACGGCCGTTGATTCGACCTCATCTGGTCCCGAAAAGAAGACTGGGTCCCGTTAACATCGAGGTTCTTAGATACGTATCACAAGCTCGGGTTGTCTCAAAGAAGGGGGAGGAAATCGGCCGTGCCCTTTCAAAGGAACCATACCAGCATTTGCCTGGAGCGATTCAAGGAAACCACGAGAAACCTAAATCTTGATGGCCAGACACAGATTTGAATCATCATCCTATTGAATGTGAGTCCAGTCTGATAACCACTGTGCCACCTCTCGGTTGCTCTGGTTCCAACAAGCGTGTAGCTTATGCGGTCACACAAGCGTCGTAACTCCAGCAATCATCCGAGTAGCCTCATACCCTGATCCTCAAATAAAAAATGAAAGTACTTTTCAATTTATTATTTTTTAAATACAGTAATTAGTGATGCTACATAACAAGTGGAAAGAACAAGGAATGAAGTTGTAATTAAGCTTCACTGTTGACCATTAGTGTCCGATTAAGCTAATGCAAAATGTAATTAGTATGTGACAGGAGAACTTTTTTTTTGTTTTTGATGGCTCAACATAACATATTTTCTTATTGACCAATACAATCAGTGTATTTAATCTGACGTCTCCTATGTTAGTGATTGATTGGCAGGTTTTGTAAGTACAGGGTGCCCCACTCGGAAGAATAACAAAAAAGAAACATTTGCTTAAATTATAATTAAAGGCTATGCATAAAAATCAGGAAATGAAATGTACATGTTATACCTGGTTCATAGAGAAGTAAAGGTGAATCACAAAAGGTACCAGAACTTACTACCATCGACTTGTAAACCCCCGTGGAATACGACGCTGCAGAATCTCGGTTATTGCTGCCAGAACGTTTCGTGTCACTGCCTGGATTTTAAGGATGAAGTTCTCTCGCAAGTCTTCTAAGTTGTATGGTTTGTTCCTGTAGACCTTGCGTTTTAAGCCACCCAAAAGAAAAAGTCAGATGGTGTTGAATCAGGTGATCTTGGGGCCACAGTCCTTTCGAAATAACTCTGCCAGGAAAGAATTATTCTATCTCAGCCATGGTCATTCACGACGTGTGGAAGGTGGTGCCATCCTGCTTGTACCAGCGGAGGATAAGTTCTTCATCGTCCAACTGCTTCAGAAATTCTCGAAACATTTAGATATGAGTGCAGTTGTCACAGTAGACTCGAAAATATTGTTCCCATGACACGGTACTGCACAGGACACGCGAACCTTTTGTGAATGCAGGCTTGCTCGACCAGTGCATGTGGATCATCATTACTCCAAAAACGTGCATTCTGAGAGTTTAGATAGCCAGAGAGGTGGGACCACGCCTCGTCACTGAACCGCATATACTGCAATATTCCTGACCTCTGATCAGTAAATTGCTTGAAACAGGGGCAAAATGTTGCGTTTGTCTTTGTGATTGACATTCAGTTCCTCAACAACTGTAAACCTATATGAATACATGCCAACTTTCTTCGCAGCTCTGTGACATGTGTTCCGTGAGATTCTACATTTCAGAGGTAAACGTCGAAGAGAATTTGCAGTAGAGGCCAAAAATCGTTGTTTCATGTCAGTCACTTTTCTTCCGATAATGATGGCCGTCCCCTGCTGTGAACATCCATCACCGTTCCACTGCTTTCCATCTTGTTCACTAACTTTTGTATGCAGCATTTAGACGGTATACGCTGGTCACCAAACCATTAAACAAACATTCGCTAACAAGTCTTAATGAAACCAGTAGTCAAACAATTTTTCGCACGAAGCACGCTCTCTTCGACGGAATAGCGACACATTGTCAGTAAACACTGAATACTGAGCTACAGTCACAGCCGCGAGGGGAAACGTACTGTTGCGTCAAACAGTGTTGCAGAGTGTAGTGTTGACACGTGAAACGCCACAGATTACACGGTACACCTTAAGTGGAAATATACCACACGTTTGTGGCGCCTCTTTCGAGTGGGTAAGTGATGTGTACATAGTTCCGCGTAGTCAGCGCGTACACAACTTTCCCACTAGAGCGCGCCCCGCTAAGCAGAACAGCGCAGGCGCAGCGCTCGTCCGTCTCCGAATTTCGAGATGGCGCTGCCATAAAGACGGACAAAATTCAGCTTCCGCCGATCCGCGTATTAATACGTAAAGCAGCCAATGAGATTGCTGCTAACGTAGAAGCTTTTCTCCTTGCGGATCACACTTGCGCAGTGATACCTGAACGCGGGAGGTATTATAACGAGTGTACAGACCTCCGATTAATCAGTCTGCATTAGTCTATAGTCAAGTTTCAGTCTGCGCCCAATAAGATTACGATTTTCCTGTACATAGCTATAAATACAAATGTATAGACACTTTTGTCAAGTATCAGAGATATGTGAGAATAGGATTACTGTACCTATACCAAAGGAACTTCAGAATGTCCATTATAAATAGCATCCAGAATCAAGTTAAGTAATTCTATATTTGTTATTATTTTAATAAATGCGTGTGAAAATTAATCAAATTCTGTTTAAAGTTGGTCACCGTCAATTGCTACTCTAAGCGTGCTAGTCACATTTCTATCGTCTGACCTAACGGCAGAAGATAAACACGCCACGATAAGACTACGAGACATATTGCTTACACTCGTCTACTTCGCTAGAGCGGCAAGTCAAATAATCTGATGGTGTGTGCACCGAAGGTTTTACAGTACGCACACCACAGTAATCCTGTATTTTGTCTGATCATTTACGAATTTCACCACCCCAACGCACGTAGAATGATATTTTGCTACAAAATTACTGTCGCGACTATCAGTATATAGGCAACAAAGGGCTGCGCTGTTGGAGAACAGAGACCACTGAACCAGTGCCAATCGGGGATGTCCCTGTAGTGTTTTCGTTAGTGTTGAAAACTTTAACCCTGAAAGTGGTGCCGAAGGACGTATAATGAAGACAGGCGTCCTCGACAGTGTGATATAATTAATTTTACTGTTAACATTAATTCGACTGACTTAAATACAATTTGTTACTAGTAGTAATCAGTATTATTTGCAGACCGAATGATACAAACAAGCGATTTGGTAACATGTTTTATTCTGAGATGATTCATTTTGTTGGTTGCTTTAATATTTATTTCAATGTTCATTTGATTGTTGAAAATTACAGTTCGTTTTCTTTATAATTTTTAACAGAATTTTATGATTCGCAGTTGATTTCACTTTTGTTTCTATGTTCATCGTATTTCCAACTTAACACTCTTGCTTTTTTTTTCCCTAATGTAATTTATATTCTCGCTCGTAATGTAATTCCAACAGTTTCTGATGAAGAGTCCCTCAGAACATATTGGCGGATTACAATTCTTAAACTTTTATGACTCGAACGCAGAACCTTGTCTTGGCCGGCTGCTCTCTTACGGCCTGTGCAATCCAGCCCTCGCTCACATCTTTGCTTCAGCCAGTATACAAATGCTCCTTTCATGTTGTGCAATCTTCACATACGTTAGCCTCCATAACATGCTTGGCATCCTGAAGAAAGTGTACTAGGATATTTTTTTTTCAGAATGAATCATTCATTCTTTAAAAACTTAGTTTCATTGAAAAGAATTTAAAAAATGAAAAATTGTTAATGGTACAGGGTGGCGAGTCAGCACAAATCATACCATACTTACTTTTAAGTCGTTCCCAATTTGAATAATTGCCTATACACACGTTGAATTAAGCTTATGTACGCACTGGACCATGCCACGTAAAACACATTGTGTACTATATTATTCACGTAATTAAACTATTCTGATTCACTTACCGGGGCATTTAGCCAGGAAGCTGATTTACTTAGAGTGGTCCATCAACAATTAACTGAATGTCCAATTACTGATCTTAATCAGGCGTGCTATGTATCGTAAACACTCTTCTTGGAATTGGAAGTTCCTGTATCAGCTTTTCTGTGTTTGTGAATTAAATTTGCTTTTCAAAACTCCAACTTCTGCGAAAAAAAATCATTTTCCTAGATTTTGTTCGTTACGCAAACGACTTTCGACCCAAATGTGAGATGTAGGTTACTTTTTATTTCAGAAAGAGCAATAACTTTTAAGGTGGCTTTGTACAGACTTGTCTGCTTTATGCGATTTTTGCTTGAGGGTATATCAATTAAGCGCTGTACTGTGAAGCCACAGTGTGTTTCTTTTTGGGCTGTAGTAATGCAACTGTTCTTCACACTTGACGTCTCTGTTATATAGATCCCCTATATCTCATTTCTGTGCCTAAAATATTGCCATTTCAAGTGAGAGCTAAGTGAAAAATGTGTATAAAAGTGTGTATATAATTACAAGATAGAAATAAATTTATCAAAGTTGTAAGGTTAGATGGAGAAATTAACATATAGTCAAGCCCAAAAACGCATGAAAGAGTAACCCGTACAATCCCACCTCACAAATTTATGCTCTATCAGAAATAAAACGAGGTGTAGCGCAGACGAATGGGAACATGTTTGAGTAAAGAATAAAAGAAAGAAGAACCGTGTGTTCTGCAGAAGGCGGAGATTTAAAAAGCTAGACATGGTGAAACATATTAGTATTACAATAACTACGTTATTTAGTTAAAATTACGGATGAGGGAGTAAAACAGCATTATTTGAATAAATCCGATTGTGATTACAATTTTAGATTGTTGTGCAGCGTAATGTTATTTCATGAAAGTAAACGATATTTTTTTTACTCTATGATTACGAATATGTATGTCAGAAATGAAAATGAATTGCGAATTTGTTGCGTTTCATGGTCAGAGAATGAAACTCGGCAGAAAGAGAAGAAATGCTGAAATTTGTCAAATGTGAGTTTAATATCCTTACAGTTGCAACATCAGCCGCAACGGAACTATATCTAGACTTCGAGGTGGCAATGAAGTTTACAAAAAGCATACTGAAAAATTATAATGACCTAGGCACATATTCTGTGATTTCAGAGCTTAGTGTCAACATACCAAGAGCTAGCAATTTAGAACATACAACAAAACATGTGAAACAACATTTAGTTTCCTTCATTTCGTCAAATACATTTTACAGTGCAAGATACTAATGTTAAATGCAGTGCAGTTGTGGGTGAGAGTACAGGCGGATGCTTATTGTCTTTCTGTTCTGCCTGTGTGTCCAGGTGCTCGACAGTAAGCTTATGCGTAGCAGGTAGACATATTTATTTCTCAGAGAGTAGTTATTCGAATTTCGCTTCTCCCCCTTTGCACTTGATTTCTAATCTTTCTCCTTTACCTTACTTTTCGACATATTATTAGTGAAACAGTCGTTTGCTGAATTATAGTGATAAATATGAAGCCCACGCAGTTATATTGAGTGATATCGTATAGAAAGCATGATGTTCGACTGTCTTGACGTAGAACTAAACGTGAACGGAGAAAAAGTTTAAGAATACAATTCTCAGGACGCTCAATTCGGAATGATACGAATTAAATTAATGAATAGGTAGTGATTGGCTCCATGATTGCTGGCAAACCATTACAGACTGAGTTGAAACAAGCATTTGAGACTCAATAGTCCGGAAGAATTGCAGTGTCAATATGAGCCTCAACATAACTAGTAATTGCAGATGTCGATGGAATGTTGAAAAGTAGTATCTCTTAATTTTTATGTAGAAATTCTTAAAGCTTTTTTAATAAAACAAACTGTATTAAATTACAAAATTTTTATTCCTAGTGTCTGCATCTTTATTTCTCAATATAGTCACGGTGGCGACGAACACATTTCTCCCAACGAGAGACCAGTATGTTGATACTGTCACTGTATAATGTTTGACGTTGTTAACGCAGCCACATCCTCACCTCTGCTTGCACCACTTCAACACTATCCAGTTGGCGTCCTCGAACGTGTTCTTTAAATTTTAGAAACAGATGAAAGTCAGATGCAGCCAAGTGGGGGCTGTATGAGAGATTATCGATGACAATGAACCCATGGGGTTGGAGTGTTATAGACATCGCAGCGCTTGTGTGTGGTGTGTCATTGTCATGTTGAAGGAGACGATTTTTCTCGCCTAGATAAACTTTTCGTACTGTCAGTTTTGTGAGGGTCTCTCATGTACCGACAGAGCTGCATCACACACCGCCACGTTTCACGCTACAATTCACAACTCTCTAACGGTAGAGCGTTCCAACTTACGTCAGCGAAGCGGGAGAAGTCGACTGAGTAATATGCTTTATATGCACGATATGTAATACCTCTGCCGACCGCAGTGGTCGAGAGGTTCGAGGTGTTTCCGTCTGAACCGCGCGAACGCTGCGGTCGCAAGTTCGAATCCTGCATCGGGAATGGATGTGTGTGATGCCCTTAGGTTAGTTAGGTTTAAGTAGTTCCAAGTTCTAGGGGACTGATGACCTCAGATGTTAAGTCCCATAGTGCTCAGAGCCGTTTCTCGTAATACGTCAACCAATATTGAGAACAAAATAAAAAAAAGTCAGAGGCTTGACTTTTCAGCACACTATCGTAAATGTAAGCTGTGCCTTTGATATAATTCTCATTTCGACAATCAGTGTTCTGTCCGTTTTCTACTTTTTCTTCGCCCTTTTACTCACTTTTCTAACATGTGTTTTTCCTTCGGGAGTGTTGTGTGAAAGTGTCATTAACCAAATATTAATTACCAAACAATATGTCATCCAATTAAATAAGCTTACTGGGAGTCTCTGACGTCATTTTTATTTAAATATTACTCTAGTGGCTTGTATTTCTCAACAAATTTTGTCTGGTCTGGACTTCCGTTTGTGTAATATCTTTGTGATATTTTTATTACTAAGGTATGAAATATCAGACTGCAACAGGTGCAATGAAATTCTTTCAATTTTGTGCGCTTATTTCATGCGCTAATCACACGACCATAGCTGTAAGTCCATAGTTTGTTGAAAAATACGTTTAGAAATACAAACTGCTTTAGCACTGAGAAAACAAGCTACCAGAGTAACAAGTAAATAAAAATTACGTCAGACTGACGTAGAAGGATTATTTAATTCAATTACATGGCGCATGTTGATTAATATTTACTTAATGACAACATCACACAATACCAGTATTTAACAGGGATTTGGTTAAGAAATCTTAACATATAATAGTTTACATACATGACCAAATAAAAGTTTTGCATTGATTACATTGTGAAACCCACAAAACTAGGCCACCTTGAGGCGTTTGCTCATTTTCTGCAGAGTATTTAAGGTTATTTTAGTTCATATTATCAACAATAGGACAGGAACAGCCACTGACGTAGCGTATTTTTTGGTAATTGTTGCAAACCAGCTGTCTGCTAGAGATAAAAGGTTTTGCTCTTCTAACGGAATGTATGTGATGGTTTTAAATTGTTGACTTTGTCATTACTATAGTGTGACATACTTTTCCTACTTTGTTCATATGTTACGTAAAATGCTATCCCTGAAGATAAATAACTGAAATTCATTTTGTTCATATATCTGAAGTGAGAGTATTATCAAGAAGTGAAAAGATACAATTCCTACGTTTGCATAGTTCGTTATTTTTATGTATTTTTCCCTGAACCTGAAGTCGTTGTTGATAAAGCTCAGAATATATGTCATCAGTAAAACTGGAGAATTTTGAAAGCGGAGCATCCAGTTGCCGACCGACAGTAGTTGCCAATATCTGCGGCAAGCAATACTATAGTTCCTTTTTTACATTTGGTAGGCAACGAACAAACATTTGTAGATGCGTTATTGGAGACTTTTGGGGAACTTTATTTCCTTGTCGCAGCACGTTGTCATTACTCTACAAAGTGATACGTGTAATACATGAAATTTAAATATCCTTAGGGCTAAGAAAAACAGGACGGCACTGAAGTCAACAAAATGCTATAGCGTGAACTACTATTAGGGAATACGATTGTCTCAAATATACGTGTTTCAGGTTGTGATGGTACACAAGGGGTACCCACGAATTTTTCCGACATGTCGAAATTAAGACAAGAGATTTTTTCCACGTAGCCTTGAAAACGCCGTACATGGTTCTACCTACAGTCGTACTTACGAAAAGGATTGTATAAGTAGTCAAACGAAGACTGTGGAGGGGACGTGGATAAAAAAGAACGCTCATCCCCGAATTATAAGGCCGGGAAGGACCGAAATTGGACTCCACAGAGAACATTTACTTAAACATAACTGGTAAATAAACATTTTCAACTGAATTCAGAGAACAAAATAGCTCTATTGTCGATCTCGGCTTTTCAATGGCGAACAACGCCTTCAAGAGGGAAAAAAATTGTACTTTTGATGTGGTGTTCATCATCCAGTCCAGTAACTGAGAAACATGATATGGTACTCACGAATCGTGAACCACAAATGACATGTTGGCTCCCCCATTTGTACCGGTAAAGCCTGGTTCTCCGCGATGTTTATTTCCATTAAAAAGCTGAAATTTAATATTTGTAGCCTACAAATTAAGGGGTCCCGTTTTCTTAGTTTGACAGTGGGAAGAATAATATTTGTTGTGGAGTGCTACTCCTCGCGTGTAAGAGGATGGGTGTCATAGGTGACAATGGGATCGCGAGAACAGCGCATCAGGCATATCGTAGGTAAAACTGGACATTCGACGGTATAAATGCGACGCAAAGTATGTAAGTGATGTGCATACGCTAAATGCCGGCTGTTTGTTTGCACAACAGAACAAAGCGGTTTTCATTGCTTTCGTGCTTTCGTCTGCAACTATGTCACGTATTGCTAACGCACGCTGTAAACTCGCCACTTCACGATAATACGATCCAACACCAAATTACAAAGGGGACAATTTGATCATTTTCCTGGTGTACATTCGAAGAATGGAGTTGATTAAATGACAGCACCTTTTCAACAAGCTAGCTACCGCTCGGATGAGTTAGTAGAATACAATGAATAGTGGATTGCAGCTTCATGTAGAAATACATTGATACAGCGGGCAGTACGAGGAACTATTTGGACAGTTTCAGGCTTAAATACGCACACAGATTGAGCAATCTGTCCTCAGATTAATGTATGTATCTGACCTTCTGAACAACAAGTCACTGTTACAAAATTAAAGTTACAATACTTCCTGTCTTTTTATATTTTTTCAGTTGTTTCATTATATCCTATAATGCGGAAAACTGGCACGAAATTCAATACTAATTAATTAGTATATCTCAATTCAGTCGTTTTGCTCGTTAAATTTACGTCATGGAAATTGTTACCTTAACTCCATTTCACGTATCTTTTTCCTCACAGCTAAAATACAGTTAGCAAATATACTATGATAACATTTATGCAGGAATTTCAGGGCACCACAATTTCATTTCAAATTGCGGATGTGTTAGTCCGAAAGTAACAGAGGATGCTTGTACTTCCTCATGTTTTGCGTTATTCATAACAATATCTTTTCCTGTCAGTGTTATGTATCGTTCTGTGACAGTTCCGTCAGTACTTCATATGTGAACAATATCGCAATAACTATTAATTCAGGCACCTATTTTCGCTTGTGGTTACGGGATTTCTGTAGTAGCAGGTGTTACATTCAAGTTTAACAATTGCTGAGCATGCGTCTTACTGGTGTGTTTACGTTTTTAGAAGTTTGTGTATCGTAACCGCGATCATTCGTATGCCGACGTACTTTGTGGGATACCAAAGAGTATCAACGTACGTCAGGATACTGATTCACCGGTAGATCGTTACAGTTAATACATACGACTGCTTTACCTTCACAAAGGTGGTAGAATTGTATTTAGTATTTAGTAAGGAATAGAGAAGTACAGACATATTTCTGGCTTTGGTTGTGCAATTTATAGAAGAAATTTACGATTTTCGAACATCATTTGCTATATTATACTAGGTGTTAGTAATGGAAACTCACAAAGGTCCAGTGTGGGTGGTAATAATCATATGCCAATGACAGTTGATAGATATCCTAACGTGTTGACGCGAAACCGACTTATGTTGGAAAATAATTAGTTTCATTTCTGCCCTGGCGCTGTGCATTGCTTGTACGAAAGTATGACTTCGACATTGTCATTTGACAAGCCATGAAGTGAGTGAACATTTTGCTTATCAAGAAGAGAGCGCGAGAGCCGTTAGTCAAACTGTTTCATGTGAACGGTGGCAATTACAGTTCCGCATTGTGAGAGTATCGCCGACTGAAGAGCTCAGGAATGGCCAGATTCACTAAATGGTTTAAAGAAGAAGAAGTATTTAATAGGGAGTAGAAAATTACAGATATTTTTCGGGTTTGGCTGTGCTGTTTATAGAAAAAAATTGCGATTTTCGAACATCATTTGCAACATTATACCGGGTGGTAATTGAAGTACAGCTACTCACGGAGGTCGAGAACACAGGTGAGCTTGATGTGGCTCGTGGAAGAAGAAGCATACTATCCAGGTTGAAGTTATGGACGAGGTTGCTGCTGCTGTAACTGATAATGCAGCACGCGCCCCGATTAGTGATTGTGTCCGTACAGTGACACGATTATAGTCCATCCCATTGTCAGCAGTACTGAATGTGTTGAGGTATATACTACACAGGCACTCGAGACGGTGCTGCGCCTGATGCCGCATGGTCTGCAGCTATGTAGTGAATTTGCTCGTCGATTTATGGCACGTATCGAAGATGATGACAAGTGGCCTTGCACATTCTAGGGGTGACGAGGTACATTTTTTACTACAGGGTGCAGTGAATACAAAGAGCTTTGAGTTTGGGGTATTGTTGAACCACGTGATGTGCACTAGGAGCCAATGCTCTCGCCATATATGAATGTGTGATTCTGATTTTCAAGTACCTCTATTCTCGTTCCGTGCTCCTTTGAAAAGAATACATCCAGATGGCGTCTCCGGTGTACTTTAAATTCTGCACATGTGATTCTTGCATTGAAAGAGCGCTACAGTTTGGAACCACCGTTTTTGGCAAGATGGGGCAAAACCTATTGTTGCTTGCCCACTGAAAGATATGCTCAATGCAACCATCCACTAATATCTTCAAATATTTTCCATACGTATACAATGCAAGATTACCTCCTGATCTGAACCCATGTGAATTTTGGCTCTGGGAGTATCTAAGGAAAGCGTCGTTTAAGGGTGACACATTTAGTCTCCACCTAAGCTGAAGCTCAGTGTACGGGAACACGTTGCTCAGATTCCACCGAACTTCTGCGATTAACTGTTGTTCACGCCTTTTTACGGATGCAGCATCTGGTTGACTTCTCTGGTGCTCATATCAAAGAAACTGAGTAACTGTGGTTAATAATAAAATCAACACTTTCTCTTTCTCACTTGTTTGACCTTCTCTGCCTATGTACCACTCGTAATCCATTACATACGAAAACATTTCAACATTTCTATACTTCTTACATTCAATTGGTTCAAATGGCTCTGACCACTATGGGATTTAACTTCTGAGGTCATCAGGCCCCTAGAATTTAAAACTACTTAAACCTAACTAACCTAAGGACACCACACATATCCATGCCCGAGGCAGGATTCGAACCTGCGACCGTAGCAGTCGCGCGGTTGCAGACTGTAGCGCCTAGAACCGCTCGGCCACTCCGCCCGGCTTCTTACATTCACTGCGCCAGATGTTCACCTGGTGGTCAAAAGTGAAACTAATGTTTTTTTCAATGTGAATCATGTCCGCATTATCGCCTTAGCGAATCTGATAAGTTTTGCAGCGATACGATAATTACAGCCGACATTGGTCTTCTGTGAATACCTGCACTTTAATTGTAACCATCTGGCACTAAACTATTTATTCTACGAATTCATTAAACACCTCATACTAGTTGTTTAAAAAGTAGTTCATAGGCAGAAATGTTTTTCCTGCAGCAATAGAGGCTTCTTGTAAGAGTTTTTGTCATTGTGACACTACCAACGCTCTCTTTCGGCAAAAACTTATTTACGTTTATGAAGTAAAAGTGCAAATGAGGTGCGATTTAAGAACAGGACGTGGTGGCAACGAAATTGACCTCCATATTAATACTAACTTGTATTTGGATGTGTTTCAGCTTTTTCACTTCTGTGCAATAATGGCACTGCTGCGGATATTTTACATTGCAGAAATTTGTTAATAATTTCGCATGCTATGCTTATTCTTGTGTTACAGTGTTTCTCATTGTGTGACGCATAAAAGTTAGCGCTTTAGCATTGTGAGCCTCCAGTATTCAATAATATGTCGCACCCTTTACAGAATGAGCCGCACTTACTCAAAATTCTCTCATGAGAACGAAGTCGACAATTCGCTTTGCCTACCACAATCTTCACATGCTCGCTGTATCTAATATCGCTTTGTAACGTTACGTCCACATATTTAACTGATGTTACTGAGCCAAGAAGGTCACT
This sequence comes from Schistocerca gregaria, assembly GCF_023897955.1. Taxonomy (NCBI): domain Eukaryota; kingdom Metazoa; phylum Arthropoda; class Insecta; order Orthoptera; family Acrididae; genus Schistocerca; species Schistocerca gregaria. The sequence continues at coordinate 280,985,440 of NC_064926.1, forward strand.
ACTAATGGTTTATCCGAATATTAGGGGTTTGTTTCCGATACTCGTCCCTATTAACTTACTTTTATCTGTTATACATTTAGAGTTAGCTGCCATTCATCACACTAACTAGAAATTTTGTTTCAGTCAGCTTGTATTCTTCTAAGTCACTCAACCGCGACACCTTAGCGTACCCCGTAGCATCAACAGCAAACAATTGCAGATTACTGCCCACACTCCTCGTCAGATTATGTATATACACAGAGAATAATAGTGGTCGTATCACACTTCCCTGAGGAACTCCTGACGCGTCGTTCTATCTGATGAAAACTCGTCTTCGAGGACGGCGTACTGGGTTCTATTACTTGAAGGAATTCTTCGAGCCACTCACGCTGTGGTCCCACACCTCGGACGTCGTAGCGCCTAATGCATCGGCAACCCACTTCACGTTGAACCATCACGGGATGCCTGAATCGCAGGATGCATTTTCAACAGAAAAACCTATGTCGTCTTTGTTGTCAAAACATAGATTTAACGGCGGCTACACTGCAACGCACCGCCAGGTTTCCACCAACGGTCGCCAGGGACCGCTATCCGTTCCCGGAACCTGCAGAACAGCTTCATCAGAGGTTGCACCTAACCTAGGAACTACTTTGCTACGCCAAGAACGTGATCGCAAATAGTTCCGGCAGATACATCGGCCAACGGGCTTTATAAGGCGGCGCATTGCCCGCGAAAGGCAGTCCGACGCACCGCTTGGAAGGATCCAGAGCTACCACCCTGGCAGCAACGGCAAGAAACCTTTCCTAGCTGGCCGATCTCTTGGTATAGTCGACGAAACTCTTGACTTTATACAACTGTATGTTAGCTCCCCATTGGGTCTTTTTTATTGTTGTTATTTGTTATTTTGTATTTGTGTCGATCCGCACTTGGGATCGAGTCGGTTGTTCTTTTGGATATTGTTTCGTTTGGATGAGTCCAATAAATTGTTTTCGGATTTGTTTTTCCATATTTCTATTCTCCTAGCTCAGATAATTCAACTTACATACGGGGGAACCTATTCCATATGCTCGTCCCTTCGTCAACAGTCTGCAGTGGGGCACCGTGTCAAATGCTTTCTGGAAATCTAGAAATATGGAATCTGCCTGTTGCCTTTCACCCGTAGTTTGCAGTGTATCATGTGAGGAAAAGGAAAACTGAGCTTCCCACGAACGATGCTTTCTAAAACTGTCCTAGTTCATGGATATAAGCCTTTCGCACTCAAGAAAATTAATTATATTGTGGGAATATGTTCAATAATCCAGCAGCTGATAGATATTAGGGATATTGGTCTGCAATTTTGTGAGTCCTTTCTTTTACCCTCAGGAGTCACCTGGGCTTTTTCTCCAGTTGCTTAAGATTCGCGATACCTTCAAGCGAAGTGTGGGGCCACTATCGTAGAGTACTCTTTAAAACCGAACTGGGATTCCTTCGGGACCTGGAAACCTGTTTGTCTTGAACTCTTCCAGTTGTTTCTCTGCGCGAGCGTTGCTTGTTACTAGATCGCAGTACGGGACTCTGTGAGGTGGTTGACGGTATATTTGTGCGAAATGTTTGAACTATTCTCCTACGTGAGCTATTTATTAAACCCAAAATTTAATGCTTTGGCTTTCGTTTTGTTATCTTCAACAGTCATACCAGACTACTTATCAATGAGTGACTGGATGGAAGCCTTAGATCCGGTTGGCGAATTTACACAGGATCAGAAGTTTCTCCCAGATCTTTTGCCAAGGTACGATGGTGGTAGTTGTGCTAGTGAGTATGTGTGTGTGTGTGTGTGTGTGTGTGTGTGTGTGTGTGTGTGTGTGTGTGTGTGTGTTGTCTTCCGAGCCAGCTGCTCAGAAACGTTTTCAGAAAACATGTTTAAAGTACTTCGCAAGATTGTCTGTCCATACTCCCGACAAAGAATCCACAACTGTCCCAAACAATAAACGATTGGTCAAAGTCGTCTGCAGCCAGTACTGCAAGATCTAAATATTTAAGCGCTACTGAATTCAGCCTTTCTTTGAATCGGTTGGCCAGTAAAAACGTCCAACAGTTAACTTGGTGCCATCTAGACCGTTATATGCGACCAGGTAACTTCGCTGTTACCGTCTACTTCGGTCACAATATAGGTAATATTTTTGTCAACTGTAATTTATACTTATTAAATACAAATTTTAACTGAACAGGAAATGTTGAAGGGAGATAGCAAGCTGTTATGTCGGATGATGTGGCTGTTGTCTTGAAGGTAAAAACAACAGTTTTGTTTGAACTGACATTCACCCACTGAATCATTTATTGACGATGTCAATAAGACCAGTACCCTGGTTGCCCGCAACACTTCTTATAAAGGTACGTCCTAACCAAATGTAAGGAAGTTTAATGGCTGAAAAAATATATGATGAACAATACAATTATAAACCACTTCTCAAAATCAATTCTAAGCTCAAAAGCAATTTACGATGCATTTGACCTTAGGCACTGACGCATGATGCTGCGCAGAAAATGGACTGAAGCAAGAACGTACGTGTCCAGTATTGAACAACCAAGTGTCTCCAAGAGCCTTTCCGTTTGTATTTTCAGTTCTTTTGTCGTATTTTGAGAAGAGATGGAGAAATCGTAGAGAAAATAATCATGGAGAGAAAGATCGAGAACAAAAGAAAGAGGGCAAGAGCAGCGAGCAGGAAAAAGTACGAATAAGGAAGATCTCTGGTCTACCTATTAGACAGGTTCTAAGAGAATCTGGTAACCGTCCAGGATGGAAACGTTTGGTTCAAGGGTCACGACACACAGCAATGAGCAAAATGACTAGTGATGAAACTCTGTTATACATTGATTGAGGTGCACCTCAGTCTCGTTGCAACCCTTGTTCACAGTACCAGCAGCCCTTAGCTGCTCGCCATATCACAACTGTTCATGACGTCGCCTTTCCGGCTTAGATGTTTTTTAATATGTGACTTGTAAGTACTGCATCTTTTGTAGTCAGTACAACTTTAATTTGATTAATGTACTATATATCTAATATGTTTTAGAATAGTTAGGCCAATTCTGAAGACGACGCTGATGGTAGCGTCGAAACCAGGTCAATTTTGACTTAATATTTGTGACCGAGGGCTTCTTTGTTCCAACATGACTCATAAATCACTTATTCCATTTCCCAGGCTCAACATTCTGCACTGGGAGAGGCAATGGCTTATTGAGATTTGTGCAACGCAGTGGTGTTTGAACATTCATCGTAGGATCCACTGCCGACAAAAAATATCGGTTGCGTCAGTAAAGTGTTCTGCCAATCGCTATCTGATGTATCCAGTTGAAAATCAATATCTTGTTCACCGTTACGTTCAGGATCACTGTTGTTGGCTGTTTCACCATCACTGTCTTCAATATCATCAACCTCATGTAACCACTGAGTGACAACAGTCCAAAATCTGGATTTGAGACGCCTACTTTGTCCTTGTCAGCCATGCTGATGATATTTCTGTAAGCAATGCTAAATGCAAAGTATATAAAATTACTGAATTCATAATGGGCTGGCGTCCTACGCCCAGCAACTTATTTTACTTATTAAGTCAAACTAACAACAGATCGATCGCAGCAATGACTATTCGCTACGAACACTCATTAGACACTTAAGGGTAGCTGGCATAGAGAAGCAACTGAAGGATTTGAAAGCAAGTAAGTCACCAGGTCCGGATGGAATCCCAATACGATTTAGGAACAGTACCTTATGGCACTCTACGGCACTGATCCCTTCCTAGATTGCATTTACCGCGTATCTCCCAGGTGACTGGACAAAAGCGCAGGTGACTACTGAATATAAAAAGCATAGAAGAACAGACCCAAAAAATTACAGAACAATACCCGAACTTCGTTTTGAAGATATTCTCAGTTAAAACGTAAAATATTTTCTTCCGACTGAGAAGCTTTTGTCCACGAGTCAGCAACGTTTTAGAAAGGATCACTCATGCGAAACTCAACGAGCTCTTTGTCACATGGTATACTGCAAACTATGGATGAAGGGCAACTGGTAGATTCCATATTTCTAGACTTCATGAAAATATTTAATAGGGATACGAGCATATGGATTACGTTCTACAGATATATGAGTGGCTAGAAGACTTCTTAAGTAATGGAACACATTATGTTGTCCTCAACAGCTGGTGTTCATCAGTGACAAAGGTATCACTAGGAGTGCCCCAGGGAGTGTCATAGGACCGCTGCTGATCTCGATATTGAGAGGGGGAGGGGAGGGGAGAGGGGAGGGGTTTGAAGCCCAGAGGTGGGGGCTGGAAGCTAGAGACGTGGGAGGGAGGAGGGGGCAAATAGGAAGGTGAGAAGGGAGAGAGGGAGCCCTGGGGGAAAAGGGGGGAATGGGAAGGGAGAGTCACAGCTGGTAGGAGGGGTAGATGGAGAGAACAAGGACATCATGAGGGATGGGGAGTTGGCGGTAGCCACTTTGGGCAAGGGTATGGAGGGTGTGAAGATGGAGAGCATGTGGGATGCAAGAATACAGACGGGGCACTGGGCTCTCCAAATGGTGCATCGACCTGCTCTTTGCCAGCAGTGCGCCACCATATGTAGCCCGTTTGGCGGATGAAACTGCAGGAACTATTTGCGATCACGTGCCTGGCATATCACAGTTGTTCCTGGACTAGCTGCGAGCTTTGATGAAGCTGTTCTGCACGCTCTGCTAATGGGTAGCGATCCCTGGCGGCCATGGTGTTGTGCTGTGTTGTGTTGTGGCCATCGAAAAATATTTGTGTTGTCAAGACAGACAATGTAGGATTTCCTGGTGAATATACGCCCTGTGATGCGGGCATCCCGTGTAGATTAGACGTCAAGTGGGATGCCGAGGCAGTAGGCCTGTATGAAATAGATGGCCACAGCAGTATCCTACTCAGTTTCCAAGTCGGAATGAGGACTCACAAGCCACAGAGGAATAATTCGGAATTTTTCTTGCTGATATCAAATGTATGGTATGTTTAAGCGGTTTCCAACTCAATTTTGAGGGACCATATTAATAAGATCGGTTTTGGTGGATCGTGTGTAAGTCAAGAGGAAATATCTGCCTAGCTGATAAATATATGTTTCATGGAATGTAATTCATTCTACATACTCTCGCAATTATTCATTCTGCCCTTTCCCTATGTCACCTGTGAAATTACGAATGGTTAGAGCCCTGCTTGAGAAATGAATAACAAAATGCAATAAAACCTATTCTCAGGATTGTCTTGTCAAAGTCTCAGTATTGGTATCCATTGAGCTTTCCAAATAATTTATTAGGTCAAAAATAAGCAAACATCAAGAGAGACTTTCTCTATTGTTAGTAACAATTATTATAGTTCCCACACGCCCACGGCATATTAATTAAGAAATCAAATATGAATAAGATTCAGGATTCATGACTAGAAGCAGAACTGTTTCAGTTGAGATGTGGACACTATTTTAATACTTCAGGGACTCAACAGAGTTCACAGGTAACACTACGACTCCCAACAACATAAAAACTTACTTGTACAAGTTTTCATCAATGTGACCATTACATCATAGTAATAAGCAATTAATACGAAAAGGAACTGACAAAAAGTAAACTTACAAATATTTTAAGGCAATATTTAAGTTTGGTATTTAAATTTAATTTTTTCTCTTAATTAACATTTGTTACCATAATAAACAAAGACTACAAAAAGAAGTTTGGGAAAAGAGTAAGCAATTCTATTAAGTATGTAGTTTCACTTTGAAGCCACTGGGACACACAGTTTCGAACAGCTATCATTTAATGAGATAAATTGGAAAGCTATTTAACATTATTCATAGACAGAAACCAACATCTGTAAACTTCTATAAACTCATAATGTACAAAATAAATTATAACCGTAAAAATGCAAACATTGGGCTACTTTTTTTAAAATTTAGGTCAAAGGCACATACTGCTCGAGTGGTTTCATTCCGAAACTACTCATAACAGAAATTAACTTTACAATAATTTCAGATATAGCTGCTTATTTTAACTGTCGATGATTTCCTCGATATGACCAGATCAAAAGGAACTAGATGTCACAGTGACCTGTACGATCTCACTGACAACTGCTGCTTTTAACGCTGTAATTAACTGCTAGAATGCACTACATTCGTACAACGATATTTCTCTATCTCGCAATAACATCGGTGGTCACACACGAACGGCATTGGTATGTATACATAAAAAAGGTCATCTCAGGCTTAAAGTATTGACACCCGGAGGGTTATGAACTACGGGCTTAGCAGCCGCCACAGAAGACGACGTCGACAAGAGGTTTACAGTCAAAGATGACAGGTAGTGGTAGCACAATATCACTTTGCCATAACCTCTGCACAGCCTTAACGGGTTATCGAGGTTCAGTATGAGTTGTATTGCGTACTACTGTAAAGAAGACGTACTTGGTTGTGGCTTTCAAGCTGTGTATTGGCGTAAATATGGCAGTTATCATAAAATAGTATTAGTATGTTGATCGCATTGTAGCGTTAAGTGGTGTATCAAGAAACTACTTGCTGAGTTATTGTTTGTTTTCATTTATCTATACTGCGTGAATCCATAGATTTCACTGATACGTGAGTAAATAAGTTGCTCCTGCTAATTTTAAGTGTTGCCTATGGCTCCTGTTTCTAGACAGTGTTACCTATAACCATTATTTGGATTGCAAATTTCCACTGTATGAGATACGAGACACTATTACGAATCGTCAGTATGTGCAGTACGTGTAACGTTGTACTGCCGTCGGCCAGGGTTTAGCGCCAGAATTTTCTCAATTGAACATCTGCATATACGGTGCACACTGTATACGAGCACAGCCATTTAATATGGTAATATTCATACAGTTAAACCAATATGAGTTGGTGTGAAACATCTATCAGTCTCATGTGGTCGAAATACATATGGGATACCAAGCAGAACGGAGATAATGAGCCTTACGTCTTTCAGTTCACGCACTCCGACACACACGCACACACACTGTTCTCTTTTACCCGTTACTGTGGTTGTCGAAAGAAGATTTACTCAAATTCCCATTCAAATTAGCCGCAGACCCATCCAGACAGAGGAAGATTGAAAACAAATTGTTAAAAGAAATGAATGTAGATCCCTGCGAAGCTCCTACTATTCACAATTTGGGAGGACTTTCAGCATTTTCGTAAGGACACCAGCTGCGAAACAGAGAAATTACGTACCGGGGAACCCTTCCGTCTTAATTCTAAACGAACTGCCGTTCCAATTAGGCTCAAAGTCTTTTGTAAATAGACAGTCCAATTACTGTGTTGCCGAGAGCAGTTCCATGTTGACTTTACTGGCAAGCAGCTGGTAAACTTGCCGCCCGCTAATGAAAGAACTTACGCGATCCAATCACTTCCACAGACGCAGGCAGCTAGCTGGTGGCTCTGTTCTGTTGTTTCAGGGCGGAGCCCTCGGGTCTCCCTTCCTAAGGAGAGGTCGCACAGCAGATGACGCGCGAAATCCCTCCCTCACTCCTTCCCCCCACAAATGGACTGTGCTGTCTTCGTTGCGTCACCTAAACAGTGGAATCGTATTATCTCCTAATGGCGCAAATTATGTCGATGTTCGCTCGGAGTTTTTGGGCATTCTCGAAGCATTATCGTATCAATAGTTCAGCTTTCACTCAGTGAATAATGTATCACTGCTATTAAGGTACACATTCATGCTGGGATAGCGATTTCTATTACTATACATATCTTCTTCTAGCAACAACAGCTTTATTCGTGAAAAAACGCTCACATTGGCTAAGCTCTATTTACAGCCTTTTCTGCGTTTCTGTTGCCTCTCTTTCTCTTTGGTATCTTACACTTTCAGAATTTTAATCCCAGTGCAGTTTCGGGACGTTTAGATATCATAACAGCTAAGGATGTATTCTGTCCTGAATTCAAGGAAAAGACAGAATTGTAGTCATTCAAAGGTACTAGCTGGTTTTAGAATTGGACCCGCCATGACAAATAAACAGGTCGAAAATTATTACTTTCATAATGGAAAAATGAGCATGACATACCACTTTGGGTAGGTTAAAAAATGGTTCAAATGGCTCTGAGCACTATGGGACTTAACTTCTATGGTCATCAGTCGCCTAGAGCTTAGAACTACTTAAACCTTACTAACTTAAGGACATCACACACATCCATGACCGACGAAGGATTCGAACCTGCGACCGTAGCGGTCGCGCGGCTCCGGACTGAAGCGCCTAGAACTGCTCCACCAGCGACCGGCTTTGGCTAGATTTTAAACGTTTAGTTTATTAACGAATATAGATGTCTATGGTAGAGCTTCCACTGGTTCCGCTGCTTGCATTAGATGTAGTGGATGTTTCAGAATTTAAAGAGCGACTGGACAAGGCATTCTTTACCACCAAAGCAATTTTCAGCACTCAGACTACACGTTTTCACATCCTTAACTTGGGAGAAACTTAAGAAAATTCTAACGTGGAGAATCATTCGAGATTACAGAATGTGATGTTGAAACCGTTGCCGACTAGGGGAGACACCAGTCCCGGATAATTTTCTTCTGGAAACCTTTGGATGAAAATATCACTGAGGTTGTAGCATGATCTTTCCTGGCGATATTTCTATTATCTTTCCTGTCAATATCCTTTAAGATATGCGTATTTTTATCTTCCTTAGAAATACCACGTTTTGGTGATGCATTTCACGTATCTCTAACTACGCGACCTATTAATACCACTCTCAAGAATTGTAATGAACACTATACGAACTTCTGTTACAAAACCGTTTAGTTCTATTTGTTTAGTTGGAGCTACTTCTAGTTGTCTGGGGTGCACTCAGCCTCCTGATGCCTATTGAGGAGCTACTCGACCGAATAGTAGCGGCTTCGGTCAAGAATACCATCATAACGACCGGGAGAGCGGTGTGCTGAGCACACACCCCTCCTATCCGCATCCTCACCTGATGATGACACAGCGGTCGGATGGTCCCGATGGGCCATTTGTGGCCTATAGACGGAGTGGTTGTTTACTTCTAGTTGTTTAAAACTCTGTAGAATGATATTTTTATCCGCTTTTGCTTCTTCAACTAAATAATTGTATACTACATTCGCTGCTACGTTCTAAAAGCATTTATTAAAAATGCAACTTGTGAATTATAGTCATTTATCTTATTGATAGTATCTTGGGCATCGACTAGTTGGAAGGCACTTCGCTCCACATACATTTCATATGGTATTAATTCTGTTGTTGTAAATATTATTTCCTTTCATAATCTCTGTAATTCTGGACCTGTCCTTAAGACAACACAGTATTTTTCATGGAATCCAACCAATAAATGTTCTTTATTTGTTCTGGATAATCTTGAATTAGCATTTAAGTTGTTCTGACAAATCTTGGATGAGCATCTGAATTTGCAGGGACAAACTGTTATAGCTTTCAGTAAATGTCTTTCCTGCCTACAGCCAACAAAAAATTTTAGAAAAATATTTCCATCTCAAATAAACAAAAAGCCATTCAGTGTTTAGGAGTGTCTAATCTGCACTAAAGTAATTCAGTTAAAAACGGCACAAATACGGAAAACGTTGAACTATCGGACTAAGGTTAAAAGCTAGTGTAACAGGTATGTACACCATGTGGTTGTTTGATAGTATCAGCCCGCCCAACAGGCGGCTTCAGTTTCACTTACTCTGTCTACTTCATCGGTTTTTAGTGACTGGTGTTCCCATAAGCTCTCCTCAAACATCAGATACTTGTCGCCATTCTCAACAGCAGTACCAGAACAGGAACGTCCAGTATGTAGGCTATGCCTTTGCACAATGCCAAAACCACTCTGCATTCAAGAGGAAATAAAAGCTTTATCTTTTATCATCGTCACAGATTCCTTCTCTATGCTTTCTGCATCGGTGTTATTCACGTTTGGTTCTTTCCATCTCAACTGCTACACTCACACGTGCTTTTCTTGTTCTCCCTCTGACCAGTAAGCTTCCCCTCGTCATTTATTTACTCTTTTCTGTTGTAGTACCTTTCTGTTAGACGCGGTTAGCCACGTTCAACCCGAATGTAGTGTCTACCATGCTTAATGTAAATAAGATTGACATTTCTTAAATTTAACGTAGACATTATTACACATATTGCCGTTATTATTATTTTTGTTATTATTATTACTATTATTGTTGCGATTCTTCTTCTACTTTCGAATAACCCATTTGGAGCGTACCATGAATCAGTTATGGCTACTCTTCATTGTATTAGATTTCCTTAGTGTCCAGATTTTCTTCATCCTTATATAGTGTTGTTCCCTTTCTTCCTGAAACCACTTTCATCTAACTGTTTTCTTTCTCTCCTGAAATTCTGCGTTTTAAACCTATTTTCTGAAATGTGTTCCGTTTTTTATTGTGTCTATTGTAATTCCAGCATTTTTCATGTACTTTTCAGTCTCTATGAACCACGTGGGCTTGGATTTGTAGCTACTCAGTAATGTGAATTCCGTTTGGTTAATTTGTTGTTATCCATTCTGAATATATGTCCAAAAACTGTAGTCTTCTCTTTCTCATTACATAAGTTAGTTTTTCAGTTTTCAAGTATAGCTCTGTGTTTGGTCTTAACCTGTATTAAGCATTTTCGTTTCTTTTAGTTCACAGTATTTTCCTTAAAATTCTTCTTTCTGCCTTCTAGATCTTCATTTCTCGTTAATTTAAGTGTTTCTGCCACGTAAAGAGACTCCGGTCTGACCACTGTTTGGTATCGGCTTAATTTAATGTTCCAGGCAAATGATTTATTCCTATAAACGTGTTTGGTCATAACAAACACTCTTTCCATTTTGTTCACTCTGGTTTCTATAACTCTCTTTTCTTCCGCATTGTATGTAATCCCCTCTCCTAGGTATTTAAAGGAATCTGTTTTGTGTATTGTATTGTTTCCAACTGGAATATTTTGAGGGGCATCACAGGTGTTTGTCATGAATTTTTTTTTTCAAACGATATTTGTAGTCCTATTTTGGCTGCTTGTTTTTGCAGTTCTCTTACTTGTTCTTCGGCATTATCTAGCGAATCTGTAATCAATGCCATGTCATCTGCGAAGGCTAAACAGTCGACAGTGATATTGCTTGGATTTATTCCTAATTGAATCCCTTTAGTATTGATGGCCTTCCTCCAATCTCGAACCACCTTCTCTAACACACAATTGAAAAGCAGAGGTGACAAACTGACTCCCTGCCGGACACCTGAATTTATATCAAACGATTTTGAGAGCTCTCCCCTAGATTTTTCTTTCGATTTTGTATTTGTCAAAGTTGCTTTAATTATTTGAGTGGTTTTACTATCGAGTTCCAATTCTATTAAGATTATTGCGATTATTAATTTTATAATTATATTTAGCTCGTGTATAACAAACTTCGCATAGGTCTCGTTAGATATGAGATGGAGCCCAAAATTTTTCAGATGACGTAAATGCGCACATAAGTAGAACAATAGATTTTTCTTCCATTTACTCGATATTTTAAAATTTTGTTATTGTTTTTTTAACTTTCTTTTCTGCCAACACTTAACGAAAGACTCTTCCAAATATAGACATAAATTTGTCATTAAATACAAAGAATTTCATATCAGCATCACTTCCTAAAAATAATTCGTCTTGTTCCCTCCTATATTTCATTCTTCAGACATGGTCTCCTACAATCATTGAACTACATCGTTGAGTATGAACATGGTTCATTTCCATTAGTTGTACAACGTGGTCAGATATTGCATAAACAATGTGAAACATTTTGTGTGTCTGCAGAAACACCAGAGCGATGTATGTAGAGAATGACACAATTTGGAATCACTCCCCTAGACTTTGGATAAGCAATTTTTTCCACATTATCATGTCTTCCAGGAGTGCTAGTCCCGTGAGGTATGCTGGAGAACTTCTGTTAAGTTTGTAAGGGACTATGAGTGATAGCGGAGGAAGTGAAGCTATGACGGTGAGTCGTCCATTTGCGGCGAAAGGCAAATGTCCCTGGTTCTAAATACAGTTTTAATTTACAGGAGGTTCAGTTTAATAATATCCGACACGAAATCCATGTATACTAGCAGGACCCTTGTCGGTTATGATGTAAGCTATTGAGCTTGTTAAACAACGAACATTTGATGGGATCGAGGCATTGGCTAGGTATTTACCGAGGACGACTTCATTTATTTCCCGCGATGTTTCAGCTAGTAAGAACAGAACACAGATGAGTTGATATCTAGGGCATCTATGCTAGCCACAGAGTCCATTTCGGTAACGCTGCCCTCTGGGAGTACGACATCTCTCCAATATTTCACTGACCATGTGGCAGCACATGGACACCCCCCCCCACCCACACACACACACGGAAGAAACGGGGTGAGCCTGACGAGATGCTCTGTAAGTCAACGCCAGTCAACAGCGTCTCTGCGGCTACTGGTACGCCTCCGCATATTATTTGGGGAGAAGAATGTACCATATGTGAGAATGATCTGTGAGAATGGTAATGCCGATAGAGACGTAGCAAGACAGGTTTGGATGTGGAGACAGAGTCGTCTGAGGAACGGGTGGCGAGAGCAGTGGCTAATGTCTGGGCAGCTGCATTCCAGGAATTGTCAGTGATGTATGCTCCTTGTGGTAATGTGACCGAATCTCATACCTGTGGCGGATGAGATGGCCTTGACTGGCCGGTTTCTAACAGTTAATACCTTGCTTTCCGATTTCAAGTCCTTGGGTCAACGCAGAGGTGCAGCTGGACGTCAGAACATGCGTGAGAACCTACGTGATCATATGAATTGGATTTGGGATCTGGAGTCACTGGGATGGAAGCAAGTGATAAAGCACAACGTCGCGCCTGAGATACTATTGCAACTTTGCCTATGTTCAACTGTGACCAGGATGGACCAGTAAATTGTGAGCAAGCTCTTGTTAGTGACCTATATCTTGAACGACCTGAGCTTCCACCTCACTTCCGAATTGGACACGGGTTGTAATGGCATGTCAGTCAAGAATGCCACAAATATAGTCAGGCTGCTATCAATAATGTTAGTGTTCTATGAACTTTCTTGCGGTTACCTGTTCCACTAATTCGGCCCTTGTCTTTAGCGGACTGGTTGTTGCAGGCAACCACTCGCCACCACGGATCTATGAGCCGCACCGAGCCAACACACAGTATGTGTTCGAGTTAATAACACTACTGCGACAATATCAGCCTAAACCTTGAATCGTTATGTTTCATATTTACTTTCGTCATTGGCTTTCGTGGAGTCTACGTAGGCACTGTAGAAGCAAGAGCGATGGTGTCTAGTGGTACAAGGTGTTGTTACGCCGACGATGGACGGCAAGGACACACCAGCTGCTAGGCATTCAGTCTTATAAGGGCAAAGGACACTGATTAGCGATGTAGGCAGTGCCACTGTCTATACTTGTTGCAGATCACTGGACGCTACTCACGCCACGTTACTGAGTGCGGTTACCACTGTACGAGTCGCGAGGCGATGACGAGGAGGAGTGGATGCTGACTGCACGTATTGGGAGCGATGGCACTCTGCGAGCCCCGAGCGACGGTCACATACCGACATTGAGGTGTACTTAATACTAACTATGGTTCTACATATTTCCGCTCGTTACCCTGTCACTATCAGAAAAAGAGTCTGGCGTACTGATATCATCCGAAAACTGAGGCAGCAAACTATTTTCTGATAATGGACTAGAAGTATGTTTGCTGTTGCTCTTTTTGGTGTTCCTGATGTCGTAATGACTGCTACTGAGGAAGCTGCTGTCTATCTGAGCGTTTTCAGTTGCTGCTGCACAAATAAAATTTGTATGTACGTTTTCCAGATACAGTGCAGAATTCATCTTCATTTTTTGTGTTTCTATAGATACACATACACAGTACCTAACATGGAGAGTGTAGCACGCTGTACTCAAGTACGGAGCCCGAACTTTCAAAGAATGTGTGTCAGTTAACAGGTGTTCGTGAACTAGCGTAATCAGTGAAATTACTTTCTGTGCGAAATCAAAACACATAGGCAGGGACGTTCCCGCTGACAGGTGTGCTACAAAATAGAGTTTCATGAACATCGTGTTTCAATTGATTTATTACGTATTTAAAACTTGTTGTCTGAAATTTTAAAAAGCAAATCGTACATTATAAAACTTTACATGTAATTGTACACTGTTCCACATTACTAAAAAAATTTGATTTACAATAAAAATTGAATTAGTCGTAGGGAATGGAGTGTTAAAAAAATAAACGTTGGTAAATTAGAAGGAAATAATAGAAAGATAGGAAAGGAGTGATCTACAAATTTTCCCGTACTGTTAAAACAAAATAATTCGTGGTTCGTGTTGCTATTCCCGAAGGGAGGACCTCGGCAGAAACATCGAGACTGTCGCAACTGAAATAGCACACAAAATTATGTCTTCTTACTTTGCTAAATAAAATACATCATGGGTGACGATGTGTCTATTTCTTTTTACTGTCTAAGAACTAGCACCACTTTTCTTTTTTTGGTCATTAGGCTCCTGACTTGTTTGATGTCGCCCGCCACCAATTCCTCTGTGCTAAACTCTTCATCTCATAGTAGCACTTGCAACGTACGTCCTCAATTATTTCCTGTATGGATTCCAATCTGTGTACTCCTCTCATCTCCCTCTAGCACCATGGAAGTCATACCCTCATGTCTTAAAGACGCCCTGTTGTACTGTCCTTTCTCCTTATCAGTGTCTTCCACATACTCCTTTCGTCTCCTATTCTGCGCAGAACATCCTCATTCCTTACTTCATCAATCCTCTCAAATGCTTGGATTCTCTTCCGTTCCGGTTTCCTCACAGTCGAAGTTTCACTACCATACAATGCTCTACTCCAGACGTACATTCTCAGAAATTTCTTCATCATATTAAGGACGATATTTCATACTAGTACACTTCTCTCGGTCAGAAATGCCCTTCTTGCGAGTGCTAGTCTGCTTTTGATGTCCTCCTTGCTTCGTTAGTCATTGGTTATTTTACTGCCTTGGCAGCAAAATTCCTTAACTTCATCTACTTCGTAACCATCTATCCTATTGTTAAGCTTCTAGGTGTTCTTATATCTGCAACTTCTCATTACTTTCGTCATCCTTCAATTTACTCTCAATCCCTATTCTGTACTCATTAAATTGTTCATTACATTCAGCAGATCATGTAATTATTCTTCACTTTCACTCAGGATAGCAATGTCATCAGGACCTGGCCATCATTTTGCAGGACAATGCTCAATCACCTACAGTGCAAGCTGTTACTGATTAGTTTGACTGATAGGGCTGCTACCTGCTATACCAGTTACTGCACTCCCATGACTTAAGCGCTCGTGAGTTCAACTCGATTTCTAAACTGAACTGCTACAAATTCTTCAGGCAACAGACCGCGCAGCTCGAACTGTCAACACAACTGACACTGCTAAGAGTATCCTACGACTTCCACATCACTAGCAACGGTTTATATACAATGCTGGTGACCACCTTGACGGCCAGTAAAACTTTCAAACACGTATCTATTTTGTACGATCTTTAAATAAAGAGTTGCCAGTATTAAAGTTACAACCATCTCAAATCATAGCAAGTTTCCCCTGATATGATTAAAAGCCTTGTGAAGGCGTATATAAAGAGCAAGGAAGAAAATTTCACGCCGTGGTAGCCCTATGTAATTCAATTATGACTCAAAGAAATCACATAGGTTAGAATGAATACACTCTATTAAATCACAATTAGATTTCAAATTCATACCCAGTACCTGATACAGTATCATGACATTGCCACCGGGTACAGTACCATTCACCGGTGTTGCCACTTCAATTCACAACACCGCACCGCAAGAGGGTGCACACAAGCGTTTCAACAATTAACGGAATCGAGAGGCTTCAAAGAAGACGCACTAACAACTATTGCCCACTCTCAAGCCAAGGCACACTGCTAAACAAACAAATGTATATATTATTCACTGAACACGATACAATAATATTGCGCCAATTTTCCTTCAAACAATAAAAGCACAGGGCCACAATATCCATAGGACGTTTTTTCCGTGCAGTCTCCCAATCGTGAATTATCCTTTTAACTACTCTACATATAACTGATGGAGGCCCCCGTCACTCGAGCTCCAGAGCACTACCTTCGTCACCTTCTTTAGCGGCTGGTCAACATTCGACAAGTCGCTCGGCGATCCGGCTGGGTACATTCTTTGTCCATCCCAAAGCTGTCAAACCAAACCCCGCCGCCAGGCACTGCTACTCCAGCCCTCCTCCTTCCGTGCCGTGCGGTTCACCACTCACTCCGCCGTACCGAGCCCCTATGCCTCGACCAGAAAAACCAAAGATAGGTCACAAGGCATGTGACTATCGATACCGGTGCCAGAGGTAGAGGTAGGCTAGCAAACCAAGCCACCACGACTCAGTCTAATTCCCGTAAATCCGGAAGGGAGGGTGTGGGGGGGGGGGAGGGGGAATGCAACGCTCTATCACGGTCACGTGCACATTTATGTCTTACTTGCCGATGTCGTGGTTTTAGCACTGGTACATGCATGGTGCTCGCCTGCGGAGGCGATTAGTTAGGAGTGTCCCGTGTACTGCTTGCTCATACACACTTGTACTCTGCCCTGCACTCAAGTCTGATGTTAGTTCCTCCACAGATTGCCGCTTGTCCTATTTTACCAGTCTGCTCAACCTCCGACGTTCGATATCTGTAATGAGGGGCGGCCGCCTAACCCCTCGACGTCTGGATGTGATTTCACTTAGTTTACCCACGTACTGAAGACACTCTCCACAGCACATATCGCACACCCGACAAGTCGTGGGGTTACCGAAATACTTTTACCGAGCCTCCGGGCCATTACAATCTGCTCTCGATCAAACTTTGTTTTTTCTCGCGCCATCGGACCCCACCCTTCTGATGAAAAGGGCAGTAGATTTACCTACATTGTTGAATAACATTAAACCTCGAACTTCGTCTGTTATTTGTTGTGTTTTAATGAGTGTGATTATAAAATAAATTTGGCTGGGGTCCACCCCAACCGTTTTTCTATATGTAACTTACGCGAAGCGTTTCGGGAAATGATTCTCATTCGCAAAACCAGTTTTCGTGTATCATGCCATTTATGCGTGATGTTTCGATACGTAAAGCAACTGAACATTGGAGGATTTGACTCAACGAAAACATCAATAATCATAGGTACAACACACAGACAAAGCACCAAATAATTCCATTCAGTTTCCGTAATGTGTTACGCAATAGATAAATAAGAATAAAACTGCACTGGCAGCAGAAGAATTTAATAAACAATCTCATTTTTTTTCGAAGTTTCAGGCGCTCACCAAACTATTCCAGTGGATAAATTTAAATTATCATATAGACTATGATATGATTTTTATTAGTTTCATTTCATTGTTTTACGACGAACTACAAGACGCTTATTCCTTAGCTAACTGACATTTGCCTTGGTATGGTTAATATGTGACGTAAGTACCATGCTTTTTGGGGGCTACGTTGTTTGCACACTCTTCTCTTTGGAAAATAAATAAATTAACTTCGTAGTTTTGCAATTAATGTCTCTATACGGGTTCTTCCATTTGCAGTTGAAGTGTTTTGCAAATTGTTTGTGACTACAATGCCTACTTCTTTGCTTTCGTCACTCGTCTGTACCCATTAGGTGGTGCTGCATACTGGTGCTGAGCCCAGATACATAAGTTTTAACTTACGTGTGTTTATGTCGACGCTGGATGCTATTGGTTAAGTCATAAGTAGCTCTCGTATTTCAGAGTATAGCAGTGCTTTAGTTGGTCGTGATACGACTTCGGCATACGACCATGCTGCTGGTTTCTCCACGAGAATTTGATGCTTTATTTATCGCTGGCAACAACATTCCGATGGCAAAAGAGAATGGGATCACAGTCATAGGACAAACTTGTCTCGAACAACAAGTTGTCGGGATGGTTCTGTTGATTCGTCCATTGTTTATGACGTTCTTCGAGGAAAGAACTTTCCCTCCTATAATGAACTTGCAAACAGACAAAAACTGCTTGCATTTCATACGTCACATATTGCAAACGGTAAATTGAAGCTCACGCGTAGATTTTATTTTCATAGATTTAAAGGTGTTCAAACCTAAACTATTTTCGACAACTGAGGAGGATACGATCATATAGTGTACCTTCGTCAATTTGTGATCGGCTCGAGGAATATATGACTAACGGAACTCATTACGTCGTAATTGATAGTGCACATTCCACAGAGATTAAAGCAACGTCGCCCATGTTCCAAGGAAGCGTAATAGGACCTCTAATGTCTTCAGTATTCATAAGTGGTCTATTATATAGGAGTAGAAGTACTGTGAAGTTGTTCGCTGGCAATGCAGTTGTGTACGGGAACAAAGAGTCTTCGGACGATAGCAAGGAACTGTGAAGAAGCTAAGAAGAAATATCTACTCAGTCTAATTAATGGAGCCCCCTCTAAACGGGTATAAAAGTAAGATATTTAGCGATACTACGAAAGAGCGAAAGGTAAGTGAACGATCACGTAAAACCAGGAACGGAGGACACGGATTTTGGAAAGTTACTAATAGAGTGCACTGTATCAGCAAAGGGAAAACACATGCAAGATACTTGTTCTAGGATATCGTTACAGAATTTAGATTCTTACAATATGACAAATGGCATCGAAAGAATACATGTCGATATAGACTACAAAAGTGTAACATAAGTTGTCAGGGAACGTAAAAGGGAATCTTTGGATAAAAGACGACGTTGTTCCCATGGGGCACTTATTTGACATGTTTAAAGAACCTGTTTTGATGAAGACTGTCCTACAATTATGCTTCCAGCAATGCGTGTCTCAGGTGTAGAGGTGAGATATTAGGGGGCATCCAGCGGCTTTAATGTGAAAGATAATGTATAATATCGGTACGATGCTTTGTATGCTTTGTATGGTGGCTTGCGGAGTAAGTAGAGGGAACGCACGGGTGTCCACCTCAATAACTGCTCGAACTGAGGTTACCCATTCAGCCGTGGTCAAGTGGGGGGTAGCCTCGGGGTGTGGCAGGCGTGGAAAGACTTCCCAGGGGGGCCCACGTGAGGCCTCTCTGATTAGCCTGACAAAAGGGTTTCAGCTGCTGTATGTGGCTAACACTGGCCCTCAGCCAGATGCAGTCGCTTGTCCCATTTCCGAGGGAACCTCTCAGCCTGCTAGATCCGGGAATTATAGGTAGCTCTGGGCTCGATTGTTAGGAGCGTTATGGGGCTCCTTGCAGACATGACTACCAAGGAGGGAAAGAAAGCGAATGTGCACTCCATGTGCATACGACGTCATTGCGAAAGTGGAAAGGGTCCTTCTAGATACAACGAAGGGCACAGAGTGAAGCTAACTAGCCAACTGCAGGTGGTGGCCCACGTATGTACGAGTGATGCAAGTTGCTTTGGATCGGAAGAGATTCTCTCTCTGGTTTCAAGTGGCTAAGCGGTAAAGGCTGCCAGTCTTGCTTGCGAGATGAGAGCAGAGCTGACCATTTGCAGCATAGTCGACAGAACCGATTGCGGATCTTTGGTGCAGAGGCAATTCGAGGGTCTGAATCAGAGGATCAGACAGTTCTGCGACCATATAGGCTGCAGATTTCTCGACATGCGCCGTAGGGAGGTGGGGTTTCGAGTTTCGGTGAAAGGAGTTCACTACGCGCAGAAGGTGGCTACACAGGCAAGAGCGGCTATGTGGTGTGGACTGGGCGGCTTTCACCTTAGAGTGTCTCGTGCAAACACAAAAATAGCTTCAGTCTCACAGGGTGAAGGTCTAACAAAAAAGAATGCAGATACAGAAATTACAGTTGTAAATAGAAAGCACTGATGCTGAAATCGCTGCAGGCACTGAAAGCTTGCTATAGCCAGAGATAACTTCAGCCGAAGATTTTGCGAAGAACCTAACGGTGTTCCGAAAGGATAGGCTAAACATTCTTGGCAGTGACGTGTTTGTTGCCCCTTTCAGAATATGCTGACGCAATAGCTCCATACTTAACAATCATATACAACCGCTCTCTTGATGGAAGATCCATACTCAAAGACAGGAAAGTTGCACAAGTCACACCAATATTCAAGAAAGGTGGTAGGAGTGCTCGACTAAATAACAGGCCTATATAATTAATGTCGATATGCAGCAGGATTTTGAGAGATATGTTGTGTTCGAACATTATAAATTACCTCGAAGAGAACGGTCTATTGACACACATTCAACAAGGATTTAGAAAAGAACGTTCCTATGAAACACAACCAGCCCGTTACACACACGAAGTATTGAGTACTATTGACGAAGGAGTTGAAATAGATTCCATATTTCTAGATTTCCAAAGCGCTTTTGACATTGTATCAAACAGGCGGCTTGTAGTGAAATCGTGTGCTTATGGAATATCTTCTGTTATATGATTCGTGATTTCCTGTCAGAGAAGTCACAGGTCGTACTAACTGACGTGAAATCATCGAGTAAAATAGAAGTAATTTCTGGCGTTTCCCAAGGTAGTGTTACAGGCCTTCTGTTTTTCCTTATCTACATAAATGATTTAGGAGACCATCTGAACAGCCATATATGGCTTTTAGCCTATGATGCTGTCGTTTATCGTCGAATAAACTAATCATATGATCAAAAAAAATTATAAAACAATTAGGAAAAAATGACGGAATTGTGGGAATATTGGAAGTTTTCCCTAGACAATGAAAAGTGTGAGGTCATCCTCATGAGTGCTGAAGGGAAAGGGTTAAGTTTCGGTTACACGCTAAATCAGTCGAATCTGAAAGCCGTAAATTCAACTAAGAACCTAGGAATTACAATTACGAAGAGATAAATTGGAAAGAAAAACATAGGAAATGTTGGGAAGGCAAGCCAAAGACTATGCTTTATTGGCAGAATACTTAGAAGATGCAACAGATCTACTAAAGAGACAGCGTACACTAAGCTTTTCCGTCGTCTTTTAACACACTGCTGTGCGATGTGGGATCATTACCAGTAACGATTAACGAAGTACATCGAGAAACATCATCGAAGAGCAGCACGTTTTATATTATTGCGAAATACTGGACAGTGTGTCACGGATATGATACAGGATATAGGATGGACATCATTAAAATAAAGTAGTTTATCGTTGAGGCGAAATCTTTCAACGAAATTTCTGTCACCAACTTTCTCCTCAGAATCCGAAAATGTTTTGTGTACGGCGGCCTACACACGGAGACACAATCATCATAATAAAATGAAACGATATAAGTGTTCTTTTTTTCCGTGCTTTGCTTGAGAGTGGAATAATAGAGAATTATTGTGAAGGTGGTTGGATGAAGCCTCTGTCAGGCACATAAGTGTGATTTGCAGAATATCCAAGTACGAGTATATGGTGCTAGATGTAGTTGAAGGTTTTTAAGACAGCTCATGTATCGTTGCTCGTGTTGCAGAAATACCCTATTACTATATAATTACTTCTGTATGATTCATAGCTTCTTACGTGTTATAGAATGCAGCTGACGTCTTACGCATGTGTTGAACTGTGTTGGAAATCAAGGATGTTTGGGTGGTTGGTTGGTTTGGGGAAGGAGACCAGACAGCGTGGTCATCGGTCTCATCGGATTAGAGAAGGATGGGGAAGGAAGTCGTCCCTGCCCTTTCAGAGGAACCATCCCGTCATTTGCCTGGAGTGATTTAGGGAAATCACCGCAATCAAGGAGAACTGCCACTTGTATAATGGTATGCCCCACTACAGTTCGGTTATTTCCTTCCTTTAGATGATGTGAAAACAGCGGAGCATGCCACGCCCTGACTGGTTCCCAGGGTAGATCCTGAGCAGAAAAACACAGACAAGACACAGACAAAACTACTGCTCAAGTGTAATTATTTCTCTTCAATCGAGTCGCTGGGTGTTCAGTTGCAGTTTGTCCAGAAGTTAAGATGACAAGCGTATATTCCTACTGAAATTTTTCTTGAATACCAGTGACGTTTCACTTGTTCATATTAGACATCTTCGGTGAAATTCATTTTTGTGTCCTGCTGAGGCAGCTATTTGTTGCTGTGTTGTATATTGTGATGCCTGTGCCGGGGGTCACCTGCGCCAATACAAAATGACAGTGGCCCGGCACGAGAGGACAGGCAGCAAGCGTCCGAGACTCGCACATCAGAGCTATTAAGCATGTGGTAGCAGGCCGGGCAACATCACCTCTCTCAAAAATGGACACCTTACAAAGAGCCTGGAGGACAATGAGAAAGGGTCCGAAAACTGACTCATACGCAAACGCTGAGAATTCTTATGGCCTGGCTGTCCTGGTGCAAGCTGACCCCAGCACACCATGCGCAAAGAGGTTGCGAGGCTATAGATAGAAGCCAAGAACAGACTCGCAGGCAACCCGCCACCAACGCCCGCTCGGCTGCCAATATTTATGATCGATGCTGCGGACCTAAGGGCGAGTCTGTCTGACTGGTTGCAGTTCCAGAATCATCAGTCGCAGCCTAGCGGGAATCGCAGAAGCAGTTACACTGTGTGATCAAAAGTATCCGGACACCCCCTAAAACACACGTTTTTTCTAATATTAGGTGCGTTTTGCTGCCACCTACCACCAGGTGCTTCATATCGGCGACGTCAGTAGCCATTAGACATCGCGAGAGAGCAAAATGGTGGACTCTGCGGAGCTCACGGACTTCGAACGTGGACAGGTGATTGGGTGTCACTTGTGTCATACGCCTGTACGCGACGTTTCCACACTCCTAAACATCGCTAGGTCCACTGTTTCACATGTGATAGTGAAGTGGAAACGTGAAGGGACGCATAGAGCACAAAAGCGTATGGGCCAACCTCGTCTGTTGACTGGCAGAAAATGCGCACAGTTCAAGAGGGTCGTAATGTGTAATAGGCACACATCTATCCAGATCATCACACAAGATTCACTGCAAGTACTATGACTGTTTGGCGGGAGGTGATCAAACTAGGATTTCATGGTCGAGCGGTTGCTCCTAAGGAACATATCACGCCAGTAAATGCCAAACTACGCGTCTCTCAGTGGAAGGACCGTAAACGTTGAAGGACTGAACAGTGGCAAAGCGTTGTGAGGAGTGACGAATCACGGTACACAATTTGGTGATCCGATGACAGGGTGTGGGTAGGGCGAATGCCCGGTGAACATCTGCCAGCGTGTGTAGTGCGTACAGTAAATTCGGAGGAGTTTGTGTTATGGTGTAGTCGTGTTTTTCTTCGAGTTGTTGTTTTGCGTGGCACTATCGCAGCACAAAACTACATTGATGTTGTAAGCATCTTTTTACTTCCCACTGATGAAGAGCAGTTCGGGGAGGGCGATAGCTTCTTTCGACATGATCAAGCATCTGTTCATAGCCCACGATCTGTGGCGGATTGGTTACACGACGATAACACCCCTATAATAGACTGGCCTGCACAGAGTGCAGATCTAAATGCTATAGAACACCCATGAGATGTTTTGGAACACCAAGCTCCTCCCAGGCCTCACCGACCAAGATCGATACCCCTCCACAGTGCGGCACTCCGTGACCAATGGGCTGCCGTTCCCCAAGAAACCTTCGAGCACCTGACTGAACGTATGCCTGAGAGAGTGTAAGCTGTCATCAAGACTAAGGGTGGGCCAACACCATATTGAATTCTAGCATTACCGACGAAGGGCGCCACAAACTTGTAAGTCATTTTCAGCCAAGTGTGCAGATACTTTTCATCACATAGTGTAGCTCCACCGCTAACCCTGAAACAGGCAGCATGTAACAACCCTAATAGTGAACATAGCAGACTTTGTACGATACGAGCATTGAGACTAACGTGGACTTTACAAAAGGGCTTGCACCACAACAAATAACTTTCCATTCTTATGAATAAAGAACACAGTTAATCTATGCGTGCAGTTTGTGTTATAGTAAAAGGATACCGGCCACCAAACAACATCTTTTCCTTGATTCCCATGGTACAGCTCTCCGGACACAACGAGACTGCATAAAACTGGCAGCAGCTGTTTTACCTGCCTTAGAAAACAACAACGTTTTACAGTTTCAGCATCCCGCAGGCACTAGGAAAGTACGAAAAATTGGCACGGGGAGGCGATTGAAAGATGTCAGCTTGTTTAAAAAGACATCTTCCTGGCTGGAAGGACGTTTCTTATAAATCACGAACTGCAGCTGGTTCTGAGACGAAGCACGAATATGAAACTGCCCACGCCTCACGCAGAGATATTTGTTTGAAATGTGGCTGTGCCTTCATAACTCGGGAATGCAGTAAAAGGATCGGTCTCCAAATCGTGAGGAAGACGCCAGTTCCGGAGTCGCACACCAGTCCGCGAAAGATAGGGAATTTCCACTCTGCACGGGGAGGTGTGACCTTGAAATCGCGATCATCAACTACGGGGCACTGGAAATTTAGTCCGCCAATGGCGATATCGAAAGAAGGAAATTTTCGATGAGTCGTTGGGC
The DNA here is from genome assembly GCF_023897955.1 of Schistocerca gregaria. Classification (NCBI taxonomy): domain Eukaryota; kingdom Metazoa; phylum Arthropoda; class Insecta; order Orthoptera; family Acrididae; genus Schistocerca; species Schistocerca gregaria. The sequence continues at coordinate 281,009,882 of NC_064926.1, forward strand.
TTAGAAATGGATGGGGAGTGTAGCTGAGTCTGTGAGAAAGCGAGGACGCAAGATGACATGGAGGCTTTTCCATCCATCGCCGACATCCATCTTTTGACAATGCGGATACGCCGCTTCGGCTACGGCAACAAAAGACGACCTGTTAAGGTGGAGACCGTGACTGGGCCTTACCGTAAGGCCTCTCGTCTCTAAGGACAGCTGTCGACTTGCCGCCGCCCCTTCGATGTGCCGTACCAATGCAGCGCCTACACGACTAATGAACGCGAATAATAGTGAGACAATTCATTTCATCGTTCTTCTACACCCAATCAAACCACCCCCGAGCTCTGTAGTTATTTCTTGTGTGTAAAAAATACTGAAGTAAATGTAGTCATTTAGTGCTTTATTCATTTAAACAGTCTGTTTCATCTGCTTATCTACACCCTTGTCTGGGGGTTGTTTGATTTCATTTAATTCTGGTGTCCCTTAATTATTGTCTTCCAACGTGGGGCAGTCTTATTCGACCTCTACAATGTCATTTCATGTCAGAGGGAAGAGAAGAATTCTCTCTTCAGTACATTTCAGTGGTGCGCGGAGCGGCCGCGCTGTTTGAGGTGTGGCATGTCACACACACACATTGGGGCGATCCCATTGGTAATTAGCCTGCTGTGTTATATCACGAACACTTTTCAGTTCACTGCGATACGTCTTAATCGTACATAGTATAGGACTCCTCCAGTGTATATACATGATTGCACATTTAAACAGTAGAAGTTGCTTCGAGCAGTGGGAATCACATGAAGAATGCTCCAGGGAGTGAGTGCACTTGAAATTGGTCATGAGATGGGTGCTGTTTCGTCAGCAATGTGGTTGCGTGTAGACGTTAGGTCTGCAAGCAATGTATACTATCTACTTCTTAATGAAAGTATTTTGTTTCTCACTGTGCATGAAAAATAAACTTACAATATACGTGACGTTGGCTTGCTACAGCTAAAGCTATTACAATAGATTCCGACAAGGCTTTGGACCACGACAAGCGCTTTCGCTTTTACAGAGCAATTACTACAACGGTTTATGTAATTTGAATGAATCCATTCTACTACAAACACCACCACTCTGTCCAGGGTAATTTACCTTATTTCTACAAGACTGCAGCAGGTGTGGAGGCCGCACTTGGTTTTTTAACAGATTGCGAAGTACCACTGATCTCTGTAAGTGGTACTACTCTGGCGTTTTCACTCCAAGTAGTTTATTCCATCGCACTTAAAAGCGAAGCAATGTATCTTGTTCAGATGCTGTTGTCTGAAACTGGTTGCTACTACACTTGGCTAGGTTTTTCGGGCTTATGTAGACTGTTAACTAACGTAGTCAAAATTCCACAAATGATGGCAGCTAATTTACTCACAATAGTGGCGTTCATTCAAACTGCAAAACCATGATCACATCGCAGTGTGTGCTCAATGAGTAACGATCAAGAAGATGTTTTCATAAAACAGTTTAAAAATATAACAACACATATAGAATGCTCCGCTGAATAATTAGAGGCAGGTAACCTGGAGTCGGGGAAGCCAGCTTAAAGAGATAAGGAAGTAAAACTTGTGTACCGCTGTGACTTGCATTACTGTTTTCCAGTTGATTCACAGCTAAGATGAGTACACGCTTACACGTACTGTGCTGTTTATTTTCAAGTTGTTGTTGTTCTTGTGGTCTTCAGTCCTGAGAATGGTTTGATGCAGCTCTCCATGCTAATCTATCCTTTGCAAGCTCCTTCACCTCCAAGTACCTACTACAACCTACATCCTTCTGAATCTGCTTCGTGTATTCATCTCTTGGTCTCCCTCTATGATTTTTACCCTCCACGCTTCCCCCCCTCCCCCCCCCCCCCCAATGCTAAATTTGTGATCCCTTGATGTCTCAGGACATGTCCTACCAACCGATCCCTTCTTCTAGTCAAGTTGTGCCACAAACTTCTCTTCTCCCCAATCCTATTCAGTACCTCATCATTAGATACTTGATCTACCCACCTAATCTTCAACATTCTTCTGTAGCACCACAATTCAAAAGCTTCTATTCTCTTCTTGTCCAAAATATTTATTGTCCATGTTTCACTTCCATACATGGCTACACTCCACACAATAACTTTCAGTAACGACTTCCTGACACTTAAATCTATACTCGATATTAACAAATTTCTCTTCTTCAGAAACGGTTTCCTTGCCATTGCCGGTCTAGATTTTATATCATCTCCGAACATCATCAGTTATTTTGCTCCCCAAATAGCAAAACTTCTTTACCACTTTAAGTGTCTCATTTCCTAATCTAATACCCTCAGCATCACCCGACTCAATTCTACTACATTCCATTATCCGCGTTTTGCTTTTGTTGATGTTCATCTTATATCCTTCTTTCAAGACACTGCCCATTCCGTTCAACTGCTCTTCCAAGTCCTTTGCTGTCTCCGACAGAATTACAATGTCATCGGCAAACTTCAAAGCTTTTATTTCTTCTCCATGGATTTTAATACCTACTCCGAACTTTTCTTTTGTTTCCTTTATTGCTTGTTCAATATACAGATTGAAAAATATCGGGGATAGGTTACAACCCTGTCTCACTCCCTTCCCAACCACTGCTTCCCTTTCATACCCCTCGACTCTTATAACTGCCATCTGGTTTCTGTAAAAATTGTAGATAGCCTTTCTCTCCCTGTATTTTACCCCTGCCACCATCACAATTTGAAAGAGATTATTCCAGTCAAGGTGCCATATTAGTAAAATTTTAAGAGATCTGATATCTTTCAAGAGACGTTAAAAAAATGCGATCTGGCTGCAGTCTCCGTAGAAATAACGTAAAGAACCTTTATCATATTGGTTTTGTGTCTAGTGGAATGTATTAATTCAAATTGCATGAAACGTCGCAGTAATTGTTCTAGCGGTTGACACGGCCCAGTGACTTGTCGAAGTCGACTGCAAGGACGTTAGCTGTACCGAGCCCACTTCACGGCGCACTCGCTGCTTTAGTTCCCGCGTTTGTCCAAAAGTCAGTGGAGCCGCTGCCAGGACTGTGTCGGACGTAGAGAGTGTGGCACTGGCTGCTGACGGGCAGCGGTTCTCCCAGCCGCAGGGTCGCTTCCCCTCTTCCTGGCCTGACAGCTGGCTCCCACTCTGCTCCCCCCCACCCCCCCACCCCCCGCTCCACTACCAGCCATGTCCAGAAAGCCAACGCCGAGACAGCACTCTCCCAGACCCTACACTCCTGCAGGCACTCCACTACCACTCTCTCATGTCACCTGCTACAGGTGCAGAAGACTTGGCGGCTCACTTCCAAGTAACACACTTTGTATAGTTATCTGCACTAAGCAGTTTTTATGAAGTTGTCTCACACCCGTAATACGCCCGGCGTAAGCATCTTGTGAATTATACGGCGGGAATGAAGAGGAATGTAAAAGGTGTCGATTAAAATTATCACTGACCACACAGAAAAATCAGTAAGTTTTCATTTTATCCCCAGTACGCGTTTCAGATGTTTACGTTGCCATGACAAGGCCGATCTATGTGACTTAATACTACATTTATATAACAGTAAGTGTTTGCAAGGTGCATGTGGTGTTGTATATGATGCTAAACCACTATTTCAATCCACCTGACGATGAGCGTTTACACTTCTGAAATGCGCAAACAGAATAAAACTGGGAATGGTAACAGCAAACCTATGGCTGCACCGATATCAGTAGCAGTCATGGTAAAGCTCACCTAAAGTGAGAGCATGTATAGAAGTTTCCACTCGAGCAAAGGGACAAGTAACCTTCACAAGACTTGACCAATTTCTTTATTTTCGTAAACATAGTTTAAAATAACATATAAATGTTGACCTCTGGTACCACTATTTTCTGCAATACATGGCCACGGGTATCAGTACCAGAACAGTGTTACGACGGGACACGTATAAAAATGAAGGATATATCCCTTACGTTCCTATATTCTTGAATTCAAGGAAGACCGTTGATTAGAAAGCAGTTAAATGTTCTTCAGTCTTAGAGTGTGAATTAGATAGTTACATATTCCACAAATTATATTCATGATAAACGTTAACACATGGAATGTATCAACTGAACAAACAGGGAACACATTTCTAAATAATATTTGTATAGCTACATGCAGGACACTTACGGAGTTGTTATGTATAAATTGCTGATTATTTCTCTGTAGGTATTAACCTGTGGTATAGAAGGAGTTGTTCAGGAGAAAATTCTTGAGCTACATTTTAAAAAAATCCTCTGCTATCAATCAGACAACTTACTCGCATTTGTAGTTTATCAAGAGATTTATTAATTCTGTGAGGAAGATTGATTCATTAAAGAAAAAGCAGATCGGTTTTGTTCTAATGTCGTCATTTGAAGTTCTCCGTTACTATTAAGCTCAGATGAATAATCGCTAACAAATTCCATAAAGGAAAGAAAAAGTTCTCTGATGCTGTGGTTAGTTTTCGCAGTAGGCTGCAGAGATACCGCCCAGGTAAATCATGTATGAACCACACACATAATTCTAATTACTTCCTTTTGTGCACTGAGTAGTTTTTACCTAAGTCAGGAGATACTCTAGAATATTAGCTGTAACACAACAGAGAATGTAAATGTGCAAAATGAATTTACTGTTACTTTTATGACAAAACTAGCCGAACCTAAAGGTTTTAGCACGTCTAGTATATGGTTTTCCTCATTAAAGTTTTCATCAAAATGCACACCTAATAAGTTACTACTTCCTACCCTCTTATTATTTACTGTTGGTATACTTGGTTAATAGGAGGTTTTTGTTAAAGTAAAATGTTGATATCCTACGTTCCCTTTCATAATCTAAAGCTACCTTATTCGCGCCAAACCAGTCAGTAACTTTCACAGCAACTCGTTTACTACGTTCTTTAATTCTGTCTTTTTGCTTTGCCCCACAACCATATTTATTACGTCCGCTAAAAGGATTAATTCTGCCTTCGGACTGAAATAAATAGCTGACAATTAATATAAAACAAGAGCAGTATTGAGCAAATGACGCAAACCTGTGGAATCCAATTGTAATTTCTCCCGATGAAAACGTTATGGTATCCTCCTGTGTATAACTGCAACAGCCAAGGGTAACTTCATGCACTCGGTTTCTTAAATACGTACTGAGTCAGACTTGTACTCAGCTAAGTATTACATAAAGAATTTACTTCTGTAATAGACTTTAATGATTGATACAATCGAATAAATTGTACGAAAGAAAGGAATTGGAATTCTCCGTATGTGATACACAGTGGGGTAGTGAGCACTGATGGAATGACGGAAGAGGACAAAATGAGGACAGATGTGTCACACGGTTGATCACTGTCATCACTAAAGCTAAATTTGTATAAAGAAGAGGCACAGAGGGATATAAAATACCACCGCGGTATGAGAGTCGAATGTTACAGTTACAAAATTGGCATTAGACTCGGCACTGGTGTCACAACACTGGTTGCTGAATGTGAACTAGAACTGATGGGTACTTACTGAAATTGATGCTATAACAGGGATAAGAATAACAGGTAATGCCAAAATCAGGTGATGGTGTACGCAGAAATTTCGTTAAGAGATTCTTGTGGAGGTGCAAGAAATTTCCTGTCTCGAAACCAAAACAGATAATCGTAGAATAAACAAGAAAGACATGGCAACAAGAGTGGGACAGAGAAAAGAAATTTCTATGAAAATAAAAACAGCTGCTTGTACCAAAAAATTGTTCTGTAAAATAGTCATTCCACAGCGTGACTGAACTTCGATCAAATGTCAGTGCACGCCAGAAGTGTTCATACATTCTGGTGTGCCAGGGGGTACTCCTAGTCAGCGAGTCCTGCATCATGGCAAGCTAAGGAGAGGCGTGCTAGCACAGAGGACGGAGTTTGAGCTAACCACCCACAGCCGTGTCATCAACTTGGTGCTGGTGCTGTTCATCTGTAGTAGGTTTGGTCAAGAATTGTCTCGGCACCTGTGCGGCAATGGCTTTCCGGCTGTCCTTGGTTATGGCGCAGCGTTGCTACAATATGTGATCTAAAGCATCCGGACACTCCGAAAAACATACGTTTTTCATATTATGTGCATTGTGCTCCCACTTGCTGCCAGTTACTTCATATCAGTGTCCTCAGTAGCCATTAGACATCGTGAGAGAGCAGAATGGGTCTCTCCGCGGAACTCAAGAACTTCGAACGTGGTCAGATGATAGGGAGTCACTTGTGTCATACGTCTGTACGCGAGATTTTCACACTCCTAAACATGTGCAAAACACGGTCCTGTTGCACCAATTCAGGTCGTTCTATTTCTGCATTGGTTGCCGAAGGAGGTAGATATGTCTTTCTTGCACTTCTGCTCTGTTCCAGCTTAAATTGGAACGATCACATGCGGAAATCTGTAGATATGGTAGCAGTTGCAAGATGCGTAGGAGGAGACTAAAATTAATTTTTCTATATTGGGGGTTTAGAGAATAACGATGATGACATGTTGGGGTCACTGATTTGAATGGGCGCGGATCTGTAGTACTTGTATACAGGGTGGTCCATTGATCGTGACCGGGCCAAATATCTCACGAAATAAGCGTCAAACGAAAAAACTATAAAGAACAAAACTTGTCAAGCTTGAAGGGGAAACCACATGGCGCTACGGTTGGCAAATCAAAAAAGGTGGTCCAACTAAAACATTCGTATTTCTTTACGTACTACATGAATATGTAATAAAAAGGGGGGTTCCTATTTAAAGAAAACGCAGCTCATATCCGTTTGATATATGGCAGCGCCATCTAACGGACCGAACAAAGCGCCATCTCGTTTCTCCCTTCAAGCCAGAAGAGTTTCGTTATTTGTAATTTTTTCGTTTGATGCTTATTTCGTGAGATATTTGTCCCGGTCACTATCAATGGACCACCCGGTATAGTTTGTGGACGCACCACATTGAACGCATTTTCGCTGTATGGCCAAAAGGCGGTTATGTGGCACTAACTCGGATCGTTCTCTTTCTACATGGGTTGCAGAAGATGGTGGATATGTCTTTCAGCGACTTTCGCTCAGTTTTGGCTTCAATTGGAACGATCACTTGCGAAAAGTTGCACAAAGCATAGGGTGTGACTAAAACCATGTTGGGATTTTACTGTAGCAGCTGGTTTCGGGAAGTGTAACTCGTATCGATATATGACAGTGCCAGAAATATGGCAGAGTAGTGATTCTAATAATTAAAGGAATTGTCAGTAGGATTCAACGCAGGTATGTGCTTGAATGGAAAGACCAGTTTCCACATCATTGACATAATTTCTAGCGAATAGAGTAACACTAGAGAACTGTGAAGCTAGTGTACATTTTCTTATGACCTCAATTGTTCATCATCTACTACTACTGTGTGTGTTCCTCCTCAATCAGTCATCGCCTATAACTCAATGGATATATTGGAGAACCTCTTATATGGTATCGAGATAGAATTCGCTCCAACTACTATAGAATTATCTGTTTGAGGGAGTGGCTAATACCGCTTACATAACACATTCCTTAGCCGAATCACTTTCAAAATTTGCTAATTTTATTCCGAGGGAGCACCGTGGGCTTACACACTCCTGTGATCACCATCACGGTGTTTGTCCGAAAAACAACAGAGGTAATGTCGTATCTAGATTCGCAAAGCGAGTGTAGCTTTGAACCTGGATACTTGTGTGCATCTCTAGAACTAAGATCGCTTGTGACATTAATACACGGCAGTTGCTGCTATAGTGTTTTTCTGTAACATATGGCCAATTACATCTTTCTTTCTAAGACACAGTGGTAGCACTCGCAGGAAGAAATGTAATAGACATGCACACACATGGTTGATTTTGGGTTAGTATTATTTCGTATATTGGGCAATCACTGATTGACGAAGCATTATACTTAGTAGTAGTGGTGGGTGCGTGATATGTTCGCATTTGAAGATCCGGTTATAAAGTTTGTGTTTGTGTAAGGGAAATGATTATTGTCAGTCATTTAAGAAGGTATGGATTTGACTTGGAGTACTGGGATAGCAAAAGGAAGAGTATATCGAGGCATACGAAAGGTACTCATATTTTTATTTCCAGAGCCACTGCCGAAAGCATGGTGTATTTCCGATACTTGGCTCTTGTCGAATGATGTTCAATTGAGACCGTGATCTTAAGATGGGCGGCTTTCGTGATCAAGTGAAATTTTGAGAAGATTGTTTATGGAGTTGCGTTTGCGCTGGACAGTTATTCCGCCCCATGTAAATTGTTCGGTTCACTGCTTCTGCACATTTTGCACCTTTATTTAGTTAAGAGAAGATCGATTGTGGTGTGTGCATCTGGCATGTGGAAAACATTGTTACCTGATCTCTAGATATGGGAAAGGCCTTAGTTGGCTTGTAAATTATAGGGATGGTTTGGAACATGCTAAATTAGCGAGATTGGTATTCGTGGGTGGAAATATCATTTTTCATATGTTGTTTCTAGTTACTCAGTGTCGAGGCCATACAAAACCTAGGTAAAGTTTCGGGTTTGTAGAGAAATAATTTCAAGTCTGTATATTCCGAATTATGTGGCGTGAGCGATCGGGATGCTACTGGTGTGTGCTTGCGTTCGGCGGCGGGTAGTGGCTGCGCTCCCACCCGATCACGTCAGCATGTGTGTCTAGGTAAACACGTATTTGGATAGGAATTTCTCAGAAATCAAGTATGAAAGTGGTGTCGCCGCCTCATGCCTGAGGGCACCTTTGTGTTGTTTAACAGCTGACGACTGAGTCACTTTGCAGGGGTTGCCACTAACCTCCTATGAGCTCTTGTGGAGAGGGGGTGGTGTCTGCATATGTTGTTTGCATTATTTTTCGAGCGGTCATGTAGACTGTGCTGTGCTATATTTGGACAGTTTATGAGTACTGAGCGTGTCTGCACATGACTGTTCTGCACTATTTAGGAGGAGTTCTCAGATATGTACTGAAATTATTTGAGTAAATTAGGAGTTGTCTGCAGACTGTGTATTGTGACCCCAACCATATCATGGCTAGTGTTTTGTGTCAGTGTGAAAAATATACTCCATCCCTAAATAAAATGTTCAAAAGTAAATAGAGTGCACTGCTTCCTTACTCTCCTCAGCTGCACAGCGCCGTCTGAGTCATTTTCGCGCCATTTTCCCCTACAGACCACCATCTGGGATTAGGTGACAGGAGGGATGACAGTACTCTCTGGTGGCAATAATGTGTGCTATGTCAGTTGGAGTCCATACCTAGTGGTGGAGACATTGCTTGCAAAATAATAGCATAGGCAGAGTCGTTTTCCAACCATTTCTCCCCACCATATTAGTATACTTTAGTACACTTTAGTGCATGTTAGTACATGTTAGTGCACATTAGTGTACGTTAGCCCGACAACATGGATTGGTAAGGGTAGTGGTGGAGACTTTAAGTATTTCCTTCCAAGTCCAGGTGGGCTTGGCGAAAATTCATTCCAAGTCCAAAGTACCACACTCTGGTGGTGTAAATATGTACTAGGTCTCGTGGCAAACACATTGTATGGCACCATCTTGAATAACGGTAATTTTATCATCACCTGATGTCATGACAGCGACCTGTGCTGCCAGTACTGCGTACCGAGTCAGTTGGAATCTGGAGCTCTTGGTGAAAACACTGTTTGCCGCCATCTTATATTACGTCACAGATGAGAGCGCCCTCTGGTGGTGGCGATGTGTACTAAGTCTGTTGGAGTCCGGAATTCGTGTTGAACACAGTGGATGGCCATACTGCATGACAATACTTAAATAAAAACTTCAGTCCAAGTCCTTTTTCCCTACAGATACTTAGGAGGAGGTGGCGCTTAGGCAACTGAGGTTAGTACATGTGTCGTTTCTTTTGTGCCATTTTCTTAGCTTAGTACAGATGTGAGAATTGAGCTTTGTTTACTACCAAAATTCAAACTTGGTGCCATAACGTAGGAAGAGGTTGGCAGTTGGGTGACTTGTGGAGGTAGCCCAGTAAGCTGTTTTCCCATGATTTTCTTTGCTTAGTAGAGTTAACTGGGGTGTAATGTATTATCCTCTTCAATATCAAACTTGGCAGCAGTTTGTAAGAGGAGGTGGCGCTCGGATGACTTAGGTTAGTACAAGTGACCTATCTTCCCCCAAATTTCTTAGGTTGCTAGCGAAACCAAGTGACCTTCATCTACCGCAAAACTTCAAACTTGGCACCAGTTCACAGGAAGAGCTGGCGGTCAGTGACTTAGTTTAGAGGAGATAACCCAAGGAGCTATATTCCAGCGATTCTCTTTCCTTAGTGGAGATAACTTTGGTGTGGAGAATCATCGTGTTGGAATTTGAACTTACCAGATTTTTTTCTGGAGGAGGGGCATGGCACTTTACTGCCAAAATTCAAACTTCCCGCCAAAATCCACAATCTTCAATGACGTCATCGCCGCCACCTTGGGTGACGACATGGCCATTGTCCTGGATAACGGTACTTGGGGGAGACTCCGCCTTGTCCCAATACTAGTGTTTTCCAACAGGATAACTCGTCCACTAACCACTGTTGCGATCTACCTCGCTCCACATTGACTCGATATTTTTGTTGCCTGATGTGTGGTCGATCACCAGGTCTGTTACCAATCGAGTACATATGGAACGTCATCAGACGACAACTCCAGTGTCATCCACAAATATCATTCACCGTCCCTATACTGCCTGATCAAGTGCTATAGAAATAGGACTACAGCCCACGAACCTAAATTCACTGCCTGTACTACGGAACGCATCCAAATTTGCATGCTTGCTTTCAGCATTCAGGTGGTTACACCAGTTATTAACGAACCACAATTTCACATTTAAAATGGCAATGTCAGCTTACATTGACCTGTGATTTTGCAATTTCAGTCACTTAAATACCTGCACGTCTATACCTGCACAAATGTGTTCCCGAAATATCATACTATACATTAATAATTTTTTGTTGTTGAATTTTTTTTGCGTCACTGCATTTTATCTTCGGTGTATTCTATTCGAGAGACTGTCATTAAGTACTGCAGTAGAGCTAACTTCGGGAAACTAACGGCTGCCTTCACCATTTGAATCTTCTGCTCTTGCATTTGCCGTGATTGCAGTTTCAAATATTGGGTATAAGGTCCACCATTACAGAAACTGCTGTTTCTTCATGTAGCCCAAAAACGTATCAGCATCTCTGCTAAATCAACTGTGGGTTATCTTTGCTCAGACCTGTGATGTGGGAAAATATTTAAGTGATAACTAATCTACGAAGATTAGGACTAAAGAGCTGTTTTTGTTTGTTTTCGTCATTAACTGAATTTTACGTTATAAGCTTATATAGGGCCATTTGTACATTACCACGAGCGCGTAGCTTGTCATCTGCAACGAAACGAAGTTACTGTGAATTTGGTGATTGGAGATCACTTTTTTTACGTGCAATATTGTTGTCTCAAAACCAACCTCTCATTCATTTGCCATTACTTACTTTTTGAGTTTGACTTCTGTTTTGCTTTCTAATGAGTTACTGAAATACACACACACAAACACTATACATGTTCTATAAATTTTTGTTTGCAACAAAGACCTTTCCTTTCGACGAAACACAGCGTGAACGTTGATATTGTGGTTCTGTGGTTCCTATATCAGTCGGCGTTCACTTGGCTCTGAATTTAAATTTTCGTCTTCCCACCATTCATGCCTCCCTTCCCTCCCTCCCTCCCTCTCTCTTCCATTTCTCTCCAGCTTCTCTCTTTCTCTCTCTTTTTCCTAGTGTGTATGTGTGTGTGTGTGTGTGTGTGTGTGTGTGTGTGTGTGTGTGTGTGTGTGTGTGTTTGTGTGTTTACGTGTGGGCGGATGGGTGTCACCCAATTTAATTCTCAGAACTGCGGAATGTTTTAAAACATACCAGCAACGCTGCTCCAGGATCTGACGACGTGCACTATAAAATTCTAGCCAATTGGCCAGACGAAGTCTTACAAGTGTTGCCCGACTTCTACAATTATCTATGGCAACTGCAACCAGGCAACTTCTCAGACGATTGGTGCACTTTCGTAGTTGTTCCCATACTCAAGCCTCGAAAAGACCCCGAGCTGAGCAGTTCATATCGCCCCGCCGTTCTTTCTTCTTGTTTGTTTAAATCGTAAAGGGCTTTTAGGAATGGTGGTTTCAGAGGAACTCTTTTCTGCCCCGCTCTCAATATGGTTAGACAGCATAAGTCTCTTATCTACCGGCGTAGATGATACATGTGCCCCTAATGGTTACATGACGGCACTGTTTCTCGATGTTTTCGGTGGGTATGACAGTGTGAACGTGAACGTCCTGATACGTAAGTTCCTGTCAATGTGTGTGCCAGACCTCGTTACCTGCAACCTTGACTTTCTCCAATGGAACGTGTAATCTGTGTCACACAAAAGGGCAGTACCGTGCATAGACCGCGTCTGCTCTACAGAGGACTGCCGTAAGGCTCCACCTTTTATTTTTCATTAAGTGTGCTTCTCATATGTACCTCAGCACAAGTATTGCACTTCAGTCAAAGTCCTAATGTACGACGATGGCATCTGCAGGATGACGCTAAAGTGATTGGATTGAGTGGCGTACGTAATGTATTCGTGGATGTTCAGAACTGGACTGAATCTGGCAGATATCACATCATCGACGGTGGTCTTTATATGGCAAAGATGAACGACAACATCACCCGAGATACGATGTATTCCAATAAGCTCACTCAGATGGCTTGGACTCTTTGTCGACAGTAGACTGGTGTGGGCAAGCCATGTGGAATATTGGATTTCCAGGCCGGTCGGTCACTCAATATCCTACTATCGGTATCTCGCCTATGTTGGGGAGCTGACGTTATAGTCTTATTCACTCTTTGCCGTGGCTTGATTCGGTCTATACTGGATTATGGGTGCTCGTTATATGGCAATGCTTCGACACCTATGCTAAGGAAGATCTAAGAATGATCGATATCCTGTAGTATCGCACTATAAGCACCTGTTTTGGGGCAATGAATTCTACACCTCTGAACGTGCTTTTGGTGGAATCGAGGGAGACGACTCTTTAATTTCGGACGACCATTTTTACTCAGAAAATCATCCATCATCCTTAGTAGAGATTAGCAAACAATTCATCCCCTACTTTAAAATCTTAGCTGCTTCATTTAGAACAACAGGTATTTTGATAGGTTTCGAAGGAGGAGGGTACCCCTCCTAGTTCAAAGTTTCAGGCAGCAAATATGTGATACCCCTTGTTATAAAAGATCCTTTGCCTCCTGAATTTAGTTACGAATATGTCGTATTAAACTACCAGCTCGCAGTCTTCTATCAGCCCAGAGGTTTGGATCGAACATTCACTACTTCCACTGGCGTTTCCCATTTTATTACATCAACGTGTCCCCCACCTGCCAATATTATTCACTGTTGGCACCGGCTTTCCTTACTTCTGAGAAGATCTTCTATTTTGGGCTATGTTCAAGCTACCGATGGAAGCCAGTTTTCCATTGCCAAACTCTTTGCAATTAAGAAAGCCCTTAGATGTGCGGAAAATCAGTTCGACAATATCCTTGTTGTCAAGGATTCTAAGAGTGCATTGGAAAACCCGCAAAAGCAGCAGTGGGGCTCCAACACTAACTGTCATGTGCTCCATGTAATTATCAGTGTCAAAGTCAGCATAAATATATCCGGTTATTATGGATCAACAGAGACTCTGGTGTCTCATGTAATGAGACGGCGAGGGAAAGTGTGACTGTTTGGCAACATTACTACAACTGCCTTTCACACATAGATTTTGTAGTAGGCGTAAGTGGAAGATCTTACAACAGTCCAAACGAAGACATTATGGAGCAATACAACCGAGTACTCTGTGAAAAACCTGGTTCTCCCAAGTGAAACTATCTAGATGTCATACCACTACCATCACGCGCGTCCGGCTGGGTGACGTTTGTTACGCTTTACATCTTTAAAGTACGAAATTTCAGCCATTTCCATACTGCGAAGACCACCAAACTGAAATTAAAATTCTGTATCAAGTGTACTAGGATGCTCACGTAGTTCTAGACGATCCGCAAGTTTCTTAAGGTCGTGATCAGAACAGGAATTCCCCAAGGTAAATCTGTGACGGACTTGTCTAGACAGATAACTACAGCGAACTATATCGGTGTTTTCCAGTTCCTGCAAGAAGCGGATATCCATGTATAAGGCAGACACAAAGGTTCCAGCGTAAGTAGTAGCGATATGTAGATTGTGTTTAGCTCATGAATGTACAGAGGGTACCTTGAAATTTCTTTGGAATTAATGTAGTTTCAAATATGTATTCTGTATGTGTGATACTGTACACCAAATCTGTAGTTACTCCTTTCTCTGGCTAAACAGTTCATGCCAATAAATAAAAAAGCGGCAGAAAGGTAACGTCTTACCGCGACTGAAGTTACCCGATTTGTTTATTCATGAATGTGAAGTGTCCAACGTATAGGAGTATTCAATGTATCTACAAGGAACGGAGTACCACACGTAACCATGTAAAACGAGGTAAAACAGGATATCGTAAGCTGGTATTAACAGAGACCGGAGGCAAGTGTCAGATCTTGTCAATGGTAGCCACTTTCAAAGCCCACAGGAACTACCGCTGTCAATGAATTCAAATACTATAGTGGTTTCATCTTGAATTTGTCTTTGTTACGCCACTTAGCAGAAAAGGAGAGGCAATTAACATTTGTCCCAAGTCCGTACTAGCACAGCCACAGGCAAAATAGCTATGCAGAGAAAAGAAACAACAATACTGTAAATTGGCTGTGGAGATGAGTACACGTTTATACATCGTTACAAATCGCCAGGCACAAGTTACACATTCAGCAGAACGTCCTCTGAGACACAGAGAGAGAGAGAGTTATATATTCGTTAACACTTGACACACACTTGACACGTGGAGCAACAATTTACACTTCAGAAGCTTTAACAGCAGTCAGAGACTTGACAGTGCAGATAAAAGCCTTCAACGATCTGTTATGCAAACACGAGGGAAGGCGAACTGCTGAGCACTAGAAAAGCAGCCCACATTTGGTCATAACAAACAGAGAATCACGCTGTTGTCTCCCATCCGTTTCCATAAATACCCCAGCCCTACGTCTCAGAAGGGTACTGGTTATTAGGGCCAATGGTGTTCATACCAAAGTAGTAGATGTAGTGACATCCACGTATTAGATGCCAGCACTTCATGTGACCAAGCTGATAGCCGTTCCTTAGATGATAACATCCAAATAACCATCACATGCAGCTCGTGTGACTTCGCACTGGCCGCCTACCACTGAGACTGAGGATCTTCTAAAACAAGTACATGCCGCAATGCTTACTGCGTTAACAACATTGTCATTGTTGGCTAAGAAGGTCATCTAGTATCTCTGTTCCTAAACATCGCTGCAGTACTTCCGGGTGCTAGGTCATACGTGTCTGATGGGACCGGTATCACCCAACTACACCATTTCCGATATTGGGGTCCCTCCCAATGGGTCACCAGTGGTAATCTCCAACTTCCCGAGGACCATCGAGGACACTATAACACAGTGTGGGGGCATAATCTCACGCTACAGGCTTTGCTTGCCAGACGGCAACCTACGAGGCTGCGGCTTAACTGCTTGTGTAATGGCCTTGGCCACAAGCACAGCCAAGCGGACAAGAGTAGTCAATGGGATTCCTCCATGTCACTAGCACAAAGAGTCAGATGAGGCAAACGAAAAGACACAGAACTGTAAGTCTGAATGAATAAATAAATATCAGCTTTTTTATCACCTTTTATTAGTACCGGAAGACAGTCTGCAGTTTCCACAACACCGTCCCGACACATTCCGACAACGTAGAGGTTTCTCCTCTCGGTATAGGTGAAAGAAACGTGGAAGGCAGCTGACTTCATAGTCATAACGTGGTTCACAATATCACTCTTTTCTCTCTTTTAAATTGATGCTTTGCAGTAAATGTACTGACGTCCTAATGAGGATTTTAAGCCGAAGTTTGTGGAGAGTGGAGTTTAGGGTGGATGTGGTTCCGTAAAGTTTTGGGGTGCTTATGGTACCAAGAAGAGGGGCCCAATAATTACGGTTAAGCGAAAATGAACTATGAAGTTCGTTTAAGTGTTTTAGGCGAACAATTGTCGTCCTCCCCCTACTTATACATTTTGATGGTGTTACCTTTAAAGACAATATGGACCATTTTGATAGGGCTGTACATACTTATTCGTGCTTTGGCAAACACTCGATTTGTCTATCGCACACATGCTAGCTGATGAGTCACTTCGATTTCACCTCACAGAAACAAGGTTGGGACCATTTCGAACAGTGTGAGAAACGTAGCAACTGGATAGCGCTATAGATGAATGATTGACTCCAGCTGACTATTGTATACCTAAAATTCCTATGTGGTATCTCTCTCTCGCCAAATGGTAGAGGCGGTGTTAGACAGTTTTAATAGCAGGACTAATGAGTAGTAACCAATTCATCGTACGCTATGTCTAAGGCCTAAACTTTAATGTGAACTCCTAAGCACTGTGAATCGAATACTTCCCTTGCGTCACACGCAAGGGTGTAGCAAACCATCTTCTGTATGATCTTAAGCATAGTACAGGCAGGTTCCTCCTTGGTCCAAGCAATTTTATATCTTTACAGCACCGATAAGATCCCGCAATGTAGAAAGCCTGTATAGAGAGAGAGTGGCCATAGGTGAAGTTTCTCTTGATAGGTTGATTAGCTTTGGCGCCATTTTTCTGCCAAACGTCTCTCGCACTTCCTATGTTCACTGTGCTTTTGAGTTGAATTGAAGTTCAGAGGACTTTTGGAAACGATTAAAAGGCATTTGAATTATTGAGAGACTTTTTATGCTTTGTGCATGCATGTTCGATTTACTTGTGTATCGTTTTTAGTACGTAATTAGCGTTTGCGATTTTAAATACGAGTTGAAATAATGGAGCGTTTTGTGATGAAGTCGATAGGCCTACATCTTTGAAGTAAACACGTTAGTAATTGTACAGTATTGTTTTTGACATCTGTAATTCGTTCTGCAGACGTTCGTAAACGATGCCAGGTTGTGCTGCATTTGGTTGTTCCAATAGAGGCGAAGGCGGATTTCGCATGTTAGTATTTCCACGCAATGAAGAAAGACGAAAGCAGTCAACAGGGCTGGCTTTATTTCGTTCCAAATCTGAACACTAGGCATTATTTGGTTTCAGTATTATTGCCTGACAATTGACGCAGTCAAGTTGTAAGCACGTTTCCCGCAGATGTCGTGGTTGCTGAAACATTATTCGTAGTAAATAATTGTAGGTACTCTTCAAGACAGTTTTTAATAGGCCTACTTACTGCGGGGTAGAAGGGATACGGTAGTTTTCTTCTTATATTTTGCCGATATTACAGTAGCCTACATTTAACATTACCTGATTTTTGTAGTCTTTTTTGTTTGTTATCTACGAGAGGTATTAAGTATACTCTCGTATAGTATAAACTTGAAAACTTAATAAACCACGGAATAATGTAGATAGAGAGGTAAAAATTAACGCACATGCTTGGAATGACATGGGATTTTATTAGAACCACCCCATATTGCTAGACGCGTGAAAGATCGTTTGGTGATGATCGTGTGCTAAGCCGCCACTTTCGTCATGTTTAGCCTCCCAGGTCCCCAGACCTCAGTCCGTGCAATTATTGGCTTTGGGATTACCTGAAGTCGCAAGTGTATCGCGATCTACAGACATCTCTATGGATGCTGAAAGACAACATCCTACGCCAATGCCTCACCGTAACTCCGGACATGCTTTATAGCGCTGTTCACAACATGATTCCTAGACTACCGCCATTGTTGAGGTATGATGGTGGACAAAAAAAAAATGGCTCTGAGCACAATGGGACTTAACTTCTGAGGTCGTCAGGCCCCTGGAACTTAGAACTACTTAAACCTTACTAACCTAAAGACATCGCACACATCCATGACCGAGTCAGGATTCGAACCTGCGACCATAGCGGTCGCGCGGTTCCACACTGTAGCGCCTCGTACCGCTCGGCCACTATGGTGGACATATTGAGCATTTCCTGTAAAGAACATAATCTTAGCTTTGTCTTACATTGTTATGCTAATTATTGCTATACTGATCAGATGAAGTGCCATCTGTCGGATATTTTTTGAACTTTGTATTTCTTTGGTTCTAATAAAACCCTATGTCATTCCAAGCATGTGTGTCAATTTGTACCTCTTTGTCTACATTATTCAGTTTTCAAATTTATACTGACTTTTTGATCACCCGGTATATACCTATATGAAAGAATGTCGTAAGCAGTTGTTTACTTGTGACATGCAAAAAGGTGGAAGACGTGACAAGAAGTACTAATATGTCTCTCACTTTTTGCATGTCACAAGTAAACAACTGCTTACGACTTTCATTCATCTGACGTAATACTGGTACGTTAAATCTTTAGCGTTATGTACCTCCGATATAAAACGAATGCTATACACAATATTTTTTAATGACGTTACTTTCGTTGGAATATGTCTAGTAAACGAACTTTAAAGGAGATAAATGCTAGTAATGAATAATTTTTACAGCCACTGTATCAAATTTTCTTGAGCTGTACGTAGTAAACTACTATGAGTATATTATAGCTCTAAAGAAAGGCATCTAAAGAAATATTTCGACATTATTGCGAGTGCGTACTCCACTACTCTTTGGCAGAAAAATGGCAGCCGTATCGTCCGGTTGGCCACTCTCTCCCTTTACAGGCTCTCTACCGCAGTGTAGGTTAGTGCGACACCTGGTGGCGTAAACTAATGAATCGCGTTGCTGAGGCAGTTTGGGTGAGAGCAGATTGCGCGTGATTCGTTGCCCGGCTCGGCACGTCGGCGCGCCGCTGCGCTGTGCCTGCCGGGCTGGAAGCCCCTCGGTAATCGGGTTAGGCCGGGCTGCGCCCCGCCGATGCTCCCAGGCTACGGCGTTGGAGTGCTGGCAGGCGAGCGCCGGCTTCTAGCCGACCGCCGCGGCAGGCGACTGTGTTGCGGCGCAGTCTGCCTATTCAGGAGACTTCAGGCGAGTCTTGTGGTTGATGAAGAAAGCAAATACTCATCGAGTCACCGAATTCCTAATCTTCTGCACGATTATGGTATACACATTTCTTTATTTTTCTTCTTTTTTATTTGTGTCATTAGTCATGTGACTGCTTTAATGCGGTCCGAACGAATTCTTCTCGCCCGCTTACCTCGTCATTTGAGAGTAGCATTTGCGCCCTACGTTCTCAATTATTTGAAGGATGTATCCCATTCTCTCCTATTCTTTAGATTTTACCCTCTAAAATTTCCTCTATTGCCATTGAGGTTAAATCCTGCTGACTTAACAGTTCTCCAGTCATCCTGTCACTTCTCATTGTTTCCTACAGTTCCTTTCCTCGTTAGTTCTGCGGAGAACTTCCTCATTTCATATCTTATAAGTCCACCAGATATTCACTGATTTCCAGCACTCTTCCACGGCACCACATCTCAAAAGCTTTGATTCCGTTCTGTTCCGGTTATCCCAGAGTCCATGTTTCACTACCATAGAATGCTGTGCTGCGAATGTACAGTCTGAGGAATCTCTTCCTCAAATTAAGGCCTATGTTTCGTACTAGTAGAACTCTGTTGGATAAAGAAGTCTTCTTCACATGTGCTAGTCTCCTTTTGACTCCCTCCTTCCTTCGTCCGTCATTGAGCATTTTGCTTCCAAGGTAGAACAATTCCACAACTTCGCCTCCTTCGTGAACAAATTTGATTTTAAGCTTCTCGCTATTCTAATTTCTTTTACTTCTCATTACTTCGGCCTTTTTTCCGGTTTAGTCTCAATTCATAATTTGACTTAACATTTGTGACCGAGGGCTTATTTGTTACAATATAATTCTGTCACGGTCACTGAACCTTAGCAGCTATGTTCAGAATTTCACTTACTACACTGATGATTGCATTCAATTCATCCTGTAATATTCCTTCACATTAAGTGACGATATCAATATCATCATATCTTGTCACTGATACCCTTTCAGTAGCTTTCTTCTCCAACGTACAGACTGAATAGTAGAAGCGAAAGGCAGTATCCCCGTCTTACAGCTTTTTTTAATCCGAGGACTTCGTTCTTGATCGTCCAATCTTATTGTTCCCTCTTTCTACTTGCACGTATTGTACATCATCGTCCCTTCCCTATTGCTTACTGTTTACTATCTTAGACATTGAACATCTTGCTCAATTTCAATTTGTTGGACGCTTTATTTAGCTCTACAAATGGTGTGAGTGTTTCTAGACTTTCCTTCAGTCTTGCTTCCATGATCAAGTGCCGATTCAGTGCAGCCTCTCTGATGCCTTTACCATTCCTAAGGCCAAACTGATAGTCATCTAAACCTCCTCAATTTCATTTTCTTTTCTTGTCAGTTGTTAAGCTGACAGTGTGGAGAGCTCCATTACAGAATGTTAACAACTTTTATGTGCATACGGAATAGGTTTTCCGACATGTGTCGCTTTCCCTCACTCCATGCCTGACGAAAAATAACCTTTACTCCTATATACACAGATGATCAACACGTAGTGACACTAAAATCTGACACTCTACATTTGGTGTCCGATATTCTTTGCTTAATTTTGAGATGTACATGGTAGCTAATTTGTGGTTCAAAACATTCATAAGGCCATCGCCAGCGTCGGCCCACGAGCAACCGACAGAGAGCAGTCCACAACCTGTAGTCAGCGGGCAGTATTTCAGTACATTGGTGACTGCAAATTAGATCCAGATGTTTTTACTTTTCTAGTAAAAAAAAAAAGGTTCAAATGGCTCTGAGCACTATGGGACTCAACTGCTCTTGTCATTAGTCCCCTAGAACTTAGAACTACTTAAACCTAACTAACCTAAGGACATCACACACATCCATGCCCGAGGCAGGATTCGAATCTGCGACCGTAGCAGTCGCACGGTTCCTGCCTGCGCGCCTAGAACCGCGAGACCACAGCGGCCGGCGTTTCTAGTAACAACTTCGCAGTGAAAAAACAAACTACGTAAAGCTCATTCTTTCAAAGAAATTTGACACTAGAGAATTTATGTTCAGATATCGTCAGGTGTTCTTTTCATTTTGATCGAAATTGTGATCAAATTTCTAATGTTACTTGTTATACAGCTGAGTCTATGTTCTTGTTCATAGGAAGTAGATTTGTGTGAAAAACCATTTGTTAATCTGGAAAGCATTAGAATGACAGACACTAAGGCACAAGGCGATTCCACTCACGAGACTGTTCAGAGCCTACTTAAGGAGGTAGCACTAATGAGATGTGAATCGATTAACCGGATATAGGTCGACATCTAGTGCAATTCCTCCACACTAGATTCATCAGAAGCCTCCCTTGTGATTCCCTTCTCTGTATTGCAAAGAGAGGATAAAGAAGCTTTTTTGCTAATTTGTTAGCAGCTGCTGAACTTGGTTCCTGGTCGGATGAACAGATATTGCAAATGACAACGTTACGGTTAATCGGGGAAGGTAAGAGGCACGTACTGTACTACGAGGAGTCACGAAATGCATTAAGTTCCCACCAATTGAAAGAATATCTGTTCAAAAAGTTTAAAAAGCAGAACAATTGTAATTTTTATAGGGAGTAGTTGAACGCCATGTCCAAAAGACAGAATAAAACCATAGAAAGTTTTGTGGATAAAATAGAAAAAATTAAAAGCAACACTTGCCAATTGCCAGACAGTGATGAAGCCAATAGCTGTATTCTAGAAGAAGTGGTGAACTTAGATATATTTTTCCGAGAACTGCCACCCGAAACATCGCGCCGAGTTAGGGCAGAATTTCCAAAGAATTGAACTGATGCACTGAACATTGCTGTAGCATTAGAGGAAACAGACACCGCGAAGTGGTACAAAGAAAGAAAACATGTATTTTCCACAGGGGTTTGTTGTGTCAGATGCACTCGGCAGGGACACATCGCGGAAAACTGTCGCCACCCAAATTGTATAAATCGTCAAAGGGTGGGCTATACACATCGTGGGAAATTTGCAAATAGGGGTAGGTAAACAGGTGCTGCAACGCCGGAAGCGCTACCAGGGGTTCGCATTAAAGTTCCATGCTATTACAGCGCATTCATGGGCGGAGTGCTGGTTACCAGGCACTAGTAATGGTAAAACACGTGGACTGTCAGTCATACTGGTATTCACGTGTCAATCATAACTAAATAGTGCACTGAAGTTGGAAGATATGACCCTGAGGTAGAAAGTAAGTGGTATAGGCGGAGGTAACACACTTCAGTAAGCTGTACGTCACTGACCTTTCACATTGAAGTTGTAAGATTCCAAGACGTTGTGGAAGTCGTATCAAGGATAAGCGAGGAGAATGATGTTATCCTAGGCTAGATTTCCTGAATAAACGTCACGCTATAATGAACCTCAGACAACAAACAGTACAGCTTGACGGAACACTGTTTAGATTACATCACACAGCTACCAAGGACAGTCTGCCGCAAGATCCCTCTCCCTAATCTGCGAGCAATATCCGTAGAGATAGATCCGCGGGATAAAATACCATTAAGTACAGGAAAGCTACTCTGGGTGGACATTGATGCTGCTTCACCCACATACACACTGTGCATTGTGGAACAGTTAGAGGAAGATGATGAATTAGACCCAGCACATTGTTTTGTGCACAAGAGTTTACTTCGTGACGCAACAGTTGATGGAGTACAGAAGTTACCAGTGCATATAGATACTATAGGGACAGACGACAAGGAGCCACGAAAGAGAATGTGAATAGCTGACATAAGTGCCTCACAGGAAGATGATTTTCATTGGTCAGACGTAGACAATAGCGAAAAATCAGCTGCCTACAAAACTGCATTGCGCCAGAAGATATCACACTTAAAAGGGAACGAACGGGATATGATAAAAGCAGTGATGGACGAGTTTCAGTATCTGTTTAGCTCAAATGGACTGCCACCTGCAATGAACATCAGAGGACACAGAGATAACGCCCCAGTTTACCCATGCAGAGCTCCTCACCAATTACAACCGTTACTTGAATTCATAGATCAGCAATTAAAGAATAAATTAACAGAGTATTGGGATTCGTGGTACAGTGCAGATGTCGTAATTGTACCAATTAAATCTGCTGACGGTGCAGAAGTTTATATATAGATTGTGTAGTGATTACAGGCATTTAAAAAGCAAAACAATTTTGGACGCTTATCCATTACCGAATATCGTAGGTACCATCGACCACCTCGACAACGTAAATGTTTCTCCACAACTGGCTTGTCAAGAGGGTATCATCATAGACGTTGTGACAGGGGGCGCACATAAAAGTGCTTTATCGACCCCATCAGGTCATTGGCAGTTCTTAAGGATGCTATTCGGATTAAAGAATGCTCTCTCAACATTCGAAAGATTGCTAGATGTTGTGTTACGTGGATTAAAACCTCGATGGTGCATAATATACCTCGATGGCGTAATCATATTTTCAAAAGACATAAAAGACGATGCGATTCACTTACTAGAAGTTTTCCAACGTCTCAGTGGTGCTAAATTAACATTACATTTGTGAAAGTGTAACTTCGCATTACAGGAAGTAACATATTGAGGCTATGTTATCAGAGAACACGGAATCAAAACCGGTCCACGGTTAATAACCACAGTTAAAGATTTTCCAACACCACAATGTTTAAAGGAAGTACAGCAATTTCTAGGCCTCTCAAATTATTATCGACCACTGCAGTTATGGAAATAAGGCACTAAATTTCACTCGACTGCAGAATGAAACACAGCATTTGAAACACTGAAATACAAATTAAGTCATAGTCCTGTATTAATCTACCCCGATTTCAGCAAAGAATTCATCCTGTCCTGCTATGCACCTTGACTTGCTATCGGAACAGTTTTGAGTCAAAATATTAATGGTGCACAACATCCAATAGCTGAGGCGTCCAGACAATTAAATACGGCAGAAATGAGTTACCCAACAACCGGAAAAGGAGTTACTGACCGTCATCCACGGTATGAAATATTTCAGGTACTTTTTCTATGGGAAGAAATTCAAGATAATCACGGACCGTGCTGCTCTCAATTGGTTATTTGAGCTCAATAGCCTCTGGAGCCGTTTGATATGTAGGTCCTGTGCTTCTCCGAAATGTACTTTGAAGTAATTCATAAACTGGGGAAGAAACATTCCAACGCAGACAGTCTTAGTCAAAAGGTACCGATATTAAAATCCCTTCATTGTAAGAATAAACCTGATGTAAACAAACACAAACGCGATGATTGGTCAGAAGCCGTAGCTCAAGTACACTGCTGTTGTTACGGTCTTGAAAGTACGTCCTATTTCTGTATTAGATATCTTATTACTAAGTTACGTTAAATTAAACTTTAAGGTATTCAAATGTATTAACCGCCGTCAACGTTTTCCTTAATCACGCTTCAGCCACGTAGTTTTTAATTTATAAATTGTGTACAGTCACAGCGTCTGCAGCGTTGTGCTCCGATTATAGCGCTGTTAATGCACAGTATGAAAATGGCTAAGGTTGCTTTCTGTTCCGTAGTGAAACACGCATCTGGAATACAGTTAAAAAGTGTCGAAAAATAGGGCCGTTCTTAATGTTTGTCATAAATTTATGGAGATTATCGGCTTTCAAGTTTTCCTAGCGGTATATAATGCAGTTAATGAACAGATGTTTATTGAATGTATAGAGCATTCTGTAGCCTAATGGAACGTGAATTAAATGCGCGCGTTGAATCTAATCTTCCCTATAACATTTTATTTCTTGTTCAATTTGCAATACCTACATCTCGAAATTATAAAACTCATCATCATTTTTATGAATAATGCATGTCTTCTTGTTTCTAATTACATAATGGACTTGACATTTCTGTTTCCATTTCAAATGCAAATTCTCAACTAACGATGTCTTATGAAAGACTTCATAAAAGTTGTTTAAATTAAGAAAAATAACAATTTAATTTTTGAGGCAAAAATGAAAAACCGAATCCTCTATGTTTGTAATATGTCCATCGTTTTACACTACAGAGGTAGATATGTATCGTAGAAACACGAAAAACAATCGTTTCCACACCATCGAGCACATAATACAAATTCTGCATTTTTACATTCGCTAGTGTACCAATACAATATGAAACCAACAGAACTGATTTGGAGCCAAGCTGCGGAATTTGGCCCGAGAAGTGACAAGACTGTTAAGCTGCCAGACTTAATGGAATTAACACACGCAGCTCTTTCATACGTCACTGCCGAACGCTGGCGCGATAGAGAAAATAAAATAAAATGCTGCTACTGGTTGGCTTCGTAGATTCTGTTGTTGACAGGCTCATTATCAACTTAGCATGTGACACTTCCAGAACTTAAATGTATTTCTCGGATTCGGATAAGGAAGGAGCTAAGAGATTTCCAGACGGCTGACTGTAAGTAATATCTTCAGTGGCTTGAATATTTAACTACACGGTGAAATCCTTCAATACTCTGTTACGTTAGCCACAACTTATGCAGAAAAATTACCATGTGGTTAAGTCAGGAAATTTCATCATTCTTGTTTTTAATTACAATACTACTTTAGCTGAAAACGATAACGTGTTGCAAAAGTCGTCAAAAGAGCGTATTGTGGGACATTTGCAGTATATTATTTCATTCCGCTTAAAAATTAAATGACATTCGAAACTTTATTCCTCCGCTGCTCGTCTCTTTTTTACGTGTGAACTGCGGCTGGCCACGTCATCCGAGTCTAGCTGTACCAGCTGGCTGGCCAGTGCTGTCCACGTCAAATGCACCGGTACGACAGCTGTTGCCCCGTATTATCGCTAAGTCGATGTGCGCGTAACGCACAGCACAAAACGTACCTTTATTATTGTACTTGACATTACTCGAGGCAGGTTGGCTGCAGTTCTACGTGAAACACAAATCCAATGAGGTTCCAGCTAGCGTGGAAGAATAATGGGAAATTTGTGGTAAGGTATTATGGGACCAAACTGCTGAGGTCATCGTTCCCTAAGCTTACACACTACGTAATCTAGCTTAAACTAACTTACGTTAAGGACGAGAAGAATAGCAAAAGGCACAAATTTCAGATACAGATTGCAAAAAATGTGCGACACAACGGCAGTTTTGCCTACAGAATGCCTATAGGGTTTTTCAGGTCACGGTGGTTAAAGACCTACTGAAATATGTGATGCTGAACCTTTCTGGTGGGAGACAATAAAGCACGATGCGGCACAATACATTCGTAATTACTTACTGTGCGCCCAGCTAGCGCACTATTGCCGTCAACGTTTACCATTACGAAGACTCCCGAAGGCGTCACGCGCATTTCAAGTCGTAGGAATGGACATACGATCCATTTAATAAAACACCGGATTGGAATAGGTAAGTACTAACGATTTTACATAGTTTCTCAAGATACCTAACCATGGAAAGACTCATTGATCAACAACAACACCAAAAAAATAAAGAAAGGTTATGGTCAATAGTTGGATATTAAAATTCAGCGTACCAGAAGACTTATAACCGACAAAGATAGCAACTTCATGTCCGATCTCATCAAACAACATTGCTGTTTGCTGATAGTACGTTAATTATGCACCACCCTATTGCACCCACAGGTAAACAGACGGAAAGAAACTG
Organism: Schistocerca gregaria; assembly: GCF_023897955.1. NCBI lineage: Eukaryota > Metazoa > Arthropoda > Insecta > Orthoptera > Acrididae > Schistocerca > Schistocerca gregaria. The sequence goes on from NC_064926.1 coordinate 281,036,507, forward strand.
TCCTACACGCTATCGTGGAAACGCTTAGGTATTTTAGCAATGACCAACCCAACAATTGGGATATCGTCATTCCATAAATTGCAAGCGCATACAATGCCAAAACATACGAAGGAACGGACATGTGGCCTTATGAAGTTATTTATGGAAGAAAGATTCCGCCACCATTCGTTGTTATTAAGCCCAAAGAATTAAAGAATGGAGAAACAGTTAGTAAATTTGCTCGACTAATTAAGGATGTGTGGAAAAACGAACAGGAAGCAAATAACAGAGCATTAGAATTGCAAGAGAAATTAGGTATTGTACTCGCTAAGAATTCGCATTTCCAAAGTGGACAGTAGGTTTTCCTATACATTTCCTATGTCGCTAAAAGAAAGACGAAAAGATTTGTGGCAAATCACCAGGGTTCTTACCAAGTCGTCGAAATCACATCACCAGTTACAGTCAAGTTACAGTTACACACAAAAACAACTTTTGTTCATTCAAGCCGGTTGAAACTTTTTAAGAGAGTAGCAGATGTGATGCCACCAATGACAGCAAGTAGTATTTCGAAGCGTACTGGACCGCGGAAACAGAAGACCGCTGATCCAACAACACAGAACATGCACTTAGTCCCATAGAACCTTCGGCCGCAAGCAGTCAATTACGCCTCCACAATACAAAATCTACCATTCTAATGCAAATGTAAATAAGCTTTATATATTACAAATTCTAGCGATTATGTACTAAACTAGTAGGGAATCAGGTACAGAAAAAGAAATTAGCAAAATACACGAATGGAAATTCAGGGTTTTAAATAGTGGTAAGTACCGACGTATGATTAGGCACTGTGTGGTTAAACAAGTATGAGTCATTCAGTATAATGTATTGATAAGACTGTTTAGGTCATAGAAAGTGCACAATACTTTTCCTTTTGCCATAGAGCCACAATTATGTTTTGTTGTCTCTCAAACGTGAAATTTCACTTACCCACTAATTTACTGGCCTGAAACACGTATGCAACTGTTGGCACCTCAAAGTTTGTTTTATGTATACAATTTCCTTGATTCCTCGATCTTGCAGTCATTAGATGTTCTTATCACTGCACAAGATTGATGCTAACTCTGTGATACAGCATATTGTATCGTTGAAAGAGCAACATAAAACGCGAGTTATGATATTCAGGACTGGTATTTCGGGAACCTTCTTGTCCATAATTATACTTTGTACTGCTTACCTGTGTATCAGACAAAAATCCAAGACAAAAATAACTTATCACTACATCAAATGGCAATGGAATGGCTACGATATTTCTGAGCATACACGTGTACTGCTAATCTGTATGTAGAAATAATTGTTGCTTGCTGCTTCATTCTTTTGTTAGTGATCGTTATTTTACCATATTTATAATATTACTTTCAGAAGTTTTCCCTGCGCTGATGTATTTCAAGCTCTTACGGAATGAATGTATTATATAATTTTCTTGACAGACTGAGTTTGCCGGCCGCGGTGGTCTAGCGGTTAAGGTGCTCAGTCCGGAACCGCGCGACTGCTACGGTCGCCGGTTCGAATCCTGCCTCGGGCATTGATGTGTGAGATGTCCTTAGGTTAGTTAGGTTTAAGTAGTTCTAAGTTCTAGGGGACTGATGACCACAGCAGTTAAGTCCCATAGTGCTCAGAGCCATTTGAACAATTTTTTAGACTAAGTTTTCCACTGTGTTTCTGTTCATTGTGAAGCATTTGTAGATTTCCACAAGGGACAGGAATCTGAGATGTATAATAATTACGTGTTTTTTATCGTTGCTCGAATAGAAGAATACGTAAAGGCTTATTATAGGTTAAGTGAACATTTCAGATACTTTGACACGTTCAGCCACAATATTCGGAAGCGGCAGCAGTCTAACAAGAGGCGCCGGCACGTGTGTCGTCATTGGTCACGTTTCTTCCACACTGAGAAAGCTGATGGACAGCGGAGTTTTCGCAGCAGCAGTCAGCACTTAGAAAGATCAACGACCGAGCAAAAGAGCAATGCTTCCAAGGAAAATAACGACCACCGCTGTTCGCACATCAGTGCTCAATGCTCCAGTAACTGTCAGCATACTGAATTCACATCCGTGACGTATCTAGCGATGTAGAGAAGGACGAAAGGGCAATGCCCGACCACTCAAGAACAGAGATAACGGAATAGGAAACCGGCACGTGTGTCGACATTGGTCACGTTCTGGTCCAACCTGAGAAACATATATCAACAACCAAAGAGTAAGTCGCCGCTCTAGAAACTTCACGACAATGTCGAAAACACCAAATAAAAACCTGCGACAAACGGACGTTAGGGGGTCCTTTGAGAAGGCCCTTAGAGGGGAGAAAGAAGACACTATGAAACGTCGCCCGATGGTTAGCCAGCGGACGTCATACTTCGCTACAAAGACTTAGCCCCTACCCTGATCGACAGGAGAAGTTGTCCGTACCTCGCCAATAGATCAACACAGAAGATGTCATTCTAAATGTCACAAGAAAGGTTTCGTGTGGTACTTATCCAGATGGCTGGTAAAGACGAAGCGACTGCGGCCTCATCAAATGATTCACCTGTGAAGCTATAGGTCGATGAATTCCGTCAGATTGCGGGGTCAGGGATTATCTCAGACTCGTCATGATTGGGTGTTGTGTGTTGTCCTTTGGACAGTTAGGTTTAAGTAGTTCTAAGTTCTAGGTGACTTATGACCATAGATGTTAAGTCCCATAGTGCTCAGAGCCATTTGAACCATTTGAATTCCGTCAGAAGACTTCCAAACTGATGGTCGCTGGTTGGATTCCGAGACGGAGCACTCGGCTGCAACCCGTAACTGCTTTTTAATCAAACAACGAGCGAATTCAGAAGGAGAAGACCGCGCCGCCGCCGCGGTGGGACACGGGCACCGTGCTGAATAGAACAGTAAGCCGCCGGCGCGCCGCTGCAACACGAGCCGTCGCGGCATCAGCGGTCACTTCAATCTGCACGCTACGACTCAACCTCTCCGCAGCCGCGAGGGACTGACCGAGTTAAAACAGATTGTATTACTCAGTTTGTTTAAAGGGTCTTATTTCTTAATAAATGACTGTTAGTGGAACCAGCAATGTTTCACTCACACCTCTCCCACTGAACCAAGGAAAGAACCCTTTCCACCGCCCGCCACCCTGACAAAAAACTGACCTTTGCTCTCCTCTTTTACTGAGCCTCAATATCTAGTGTCACTAAATCCCGACCCGCTACAGAACAAATATAGCCGGCCGGAGTGACCGAGCAATTCTAGGCGCTTCTGTCTGGAACCAGGCGACCGCAACGGGCGGAGGTTCGAATCCTGCCTTGGGCATGGATGTGTATGATATCCCTAGATTAGTTAGGTTTAAGTATTTCTAGGGGACTGATGACCTCAGATGTTAACTCTCATTGTGCTCAGAGCCATTTTCAACAAATATATATCAGGGCGATGCTGGGTACCGAGTTAATTACATATGTTTGAGTAATCATGTTATACTATATTTAGAAATTACAAAATGAAAAACGTGCTAGTTTCTGTAGCTTTTAGTATCCACGACAACAGAGAGCTATTTTATATGGGTCTTTGTGTTTGTACCTTGAGAAAAGCAGTAGAAACTGTGATTAAATTTGTAGATAGATGGGAGTTTACACTCAGATTCCTCATATCTCAGGCTCATGAACCTATGCGAGATGTGATCACATAGTCACCATCAAATGAGGATCTCTCAATTTATCAAACGTGGCTTTGTAGGAAATGCGTCGTCTCTCGTCTAAGGACTGTCAGATATGCTTAAAATATTCTGTTAACAATCCTGTGGAGGATATAGACACCACTCACTCACAGTCAAGTAGCATGTTTCCGAATTTCTCCATTGATTGCTACTCGATAAAGAATATAAACGATGGAGGTCATCAGTCCACTAGAACTTAGAACTACTTAAACTTAAGTAACCTAAGGACATCACACACATCCATGCCCGAGGCGGGATTCGAACCTGCGACTGTAGCGGTCGCGCGGTTCGACACTGAAGCCCATTGCTGCCAGCCACTGATTTTACAAGTAAATTTCTGTCTTTATTGGTCCATCGTGGACAGGGGACATCGGCTGGCTACGTAATTATCAATGAGAATGAAATACACCAATAACCGCGTAACTTAAGATATTATTTCATTTTACTTTGGACGCTACGAGTTTCAGCGTTTCACTATGCCATCTTCAGGCCCCATATGCATCTCTCCAACGCAGATGTCATCAAGAGCTATAATTTTCTGGATGTCGTGAATTCAGTCGCTACGATAGTGCTTCATACGAAGACTGGAGTTGCTAGCAAGTCGCCAAGGGCACTCATTCTCAAGTACTAGACAAATGTCGTGTGAGTTATTTGGGCGCCATTAACTACGTTGCCTCAAAATGCATACAAATTCTGGAATTTTAATACTCGAATTACTGTGTTACATCTTTAACGTAAGATTACACTACTCAATAAGAAAATCATGACAGCATTTGAAATGTTTAAATTATGTCAGTAATTACATGAAGTACTCAAAATAAAATCTATGTTGCTTCTGGGAGCCGTTTCGCAGACAACCTGCGATAAGGACCGTGTTATCGTCCTAGCCGCCAGATCTGTAACGACGACGTAACACAGGTAGATGAAACTAGGACCACACACAGAAGAAGCTGCTACAGAAGGTACCTGACGGACGTACCCAATGAGACGAACAAAAATCACACATTTTTGAGTCATAATAAGTATACCGAAGGCACCGTGGTTCATGATGGACCCCTTGGCATTATAGAAGCGAGACCTGGACGTCAGTGCATGCTCTGCAACGTGCTCCTATGCTGGCAACAAGGTTGTCAAGAAGTTTTTGTGGTGAGGCTTTCCACTTCTCCAGCAGCGCGCTTGTCAACTGCTGGATGGACTCTGTTGCTTGCGTATTCGATGCAATACGTTTTTCCAAAGCGCCCCCTACGTTGTCGATGAGACTTAACTCGGGGGGAACGGGCAGGCCAGTCCACTTGCCGAATGTGTTTTATTTATAAGAGCTCCTCCACCCGAGATGTTTGATACGGTAGCGCAGCGTCTCCCATAATAGGGAAATCAGGACTGAATCCAACCCTGAAAACACGTGCAAGGTCGAGGAGAGCTACGGGCATGGTCAATGATTTCAGTTTCAAAATAAAGTTCACGATGAGAGTACCATATTCAAAGATTTTAGGGCCAGAAAATCCATGCATCATTATGTCACTCCAATTCATCATCACACCTGGACCACCAAACCGATCAAGTTCGACAACGTACCTTTAGCGTTGTCCAGCAATCGTTCGGACTGTCCGGGTGGGGAATCATATTTCTGCATGGAAGTACTGTTCTCCAAATAATTTAACACTGTACACTCGCCGTTAAACGTTTCTGTGACTCTGTAGTCCTTCCCCATGTGCGTATTTTCATGGGAATTGGGGCCTGACCTCATTTAATTACAAGGGGTAACTTCAATGCAATTATTTTCTTACAATATCAGTTAATTTTGTTGTATGTTCCACATTTCACTGACCGTTGTTACTTGGCAGTGTCATATCATGCGAAAGTTACTTGAGTGCTTAAGTTTTGAACGCCGATGTAACAATGGTAAATCTGGCTCACATACTCTATAGAAAGGTAATGAGTTATCACTAATGAAAAAGATAAAAGTGCAAAAAGAGATGCAGATTGACACTGTATGCAGACATCAAACTGCTCTGCTAGAAGGATTAACTTCGCAACGAATTGAATAATTAACGTTAAAACCTTCTGGTTTGTTATGTCGTGTCATATTTCCTCTAAAAATAATCGACGTGTCGACCCCTCTGGGGGGGATCTTATTCAGGATCTTCTGGTGTCCATTATTGCTAGGTAACTGTCAGAGACATGCGACACACGTTCTCTGGGATCAAGTGGACACAATAACGTTTGATCATTCAACAATATTTTAGGATTTCAGTGCAATGATACTAAGAGGAAAGCTCGAGAAACTAGCGGTTGTAGTGCCCAAGGAAAACGCTGCTGTGGATCCGAAACGAGTAGTGGTGAACCTTTCGTCAGAACTACTCGATGAAGCAGCTGTTTCAGTTCTTGGCAAAGGTCTGAATTTCGCAACTACACCTAAGAGAATACCTGTTGAAGAAATCGTAAGTGCCGTCGACGCATCGTTGTTTCGTTTTCTGAAGATGCAGGCCGAAGAAGTAAGACAAGATGTGCCGAGAGTTTTACGGAAATCGAAACCTTCAGAAAGCAACAATCGGCGCAGGAAAGGAAGTCCCTTAATGAACTCGTGAGATTCGAAAGCATCGTTGTAACGAAATCTGATAAGGGGAATGCTACCGTTTCTTTGACGCTTTGGTTTATCAGAGGAAGATTGAACAACTGCTAACTGACCCTGTATATCAGAAGTTAAAAAGCGACCTGACGAACAAAATAGTTCGGAAAGTGAAAAACCTTTAATCAGACTCCGGATTGGACAGCTCTGTTACAAATAATGTAACACCTCGAATACCTGTCTCACCCAGGACGTACGGACTACCCCATATACATAAAGAATGGGTCTCTTTGAGGCCTATTGTCTGTAGGATTAACTCGCTGACTTATGTTTTAGCACTTCATTTATAGGGTAAATTGAGAAATATAGTTACTAAAACAAATACTTTTGTCAAATATTCGAAACACGTTTTTCAAGTAGAAGAGACATTCTTGTTAGCTTCGATGTGTCAGATACAATGAAGATGATATATGAGAAATTTGCTCCAGATGTTTGTGATTTAATTGGATTGTGTCTTCCTTGGAGCTATTTTAAATACAAGGTAGAATTCTATAAATAGGCTGACGGCCTAGCTATTGGCTCACCCGTTTACGCAGTTGCAGCTGACATATTTATGGAACATTCTGAGCAACAGGCATTAAGTAGTGCTCCTTTGAAGTCTTCTTGGTGGTTCCGCTATGTAGACGATGCATTTGTTATATGGCTACACAGCGAAGAAGTTCATGCGTTCCATTATTTCTTAAATGCATTTCAACCTAAAATCAAATTTACCTTGGATGTTGGGAGAGAAGTCGGTCTCACATTCCTAGATGTGTTGGTATACAGAAGATCTGATAACATTCTAGGTCACAGGGTGTAAAGAAAGCCAACTAACACAAACAGGTATTTAGATGCCAATTCACACCACCACCCAGCCCAGAAGCAAGCAGTGGTCAACACTCTGTCTTCAGGTGCCTTCCGTATCAGCGATGATGACAATTTGGAATCGGAGTTGAAGTTTTTAAAGAGGACACTGAAGGTAAATGACTATGATAGTAGTTCCATCGACTGGCCTTTAGGCGGAATATTAATAACGCTAATGAGAATGACGGAGATACCGCCTTCTCACTCCGTTTGGTTACCGTTAGTTTCCGGGGTCACTGCATAATCAGTATTCTAAAGGAAAATGGAATCTAGACACCTTTTTTTAGTCAAAACAAAATAAATTATTTTTTCCGCCGAAAAACGGATGCACCTGATTACCTACACAACTCAGGCGTGTATTAAGTGACATGTGGCTGGGCAATATGTATATAAGCGAAAGGGGAAGAAATGTTAAAGAAAGCATTAAGGAACACGAACGGCACATGCGGCTAAGCAAAGTGTAAGATCGGCAGTAGAAGAACAACTTGAGAACTGTGGCTCTGACATCGATTTTTATAACGTACCTGTGCTGGCTGAAAAAAAAAAATTATAGAAGAAAGGTCAGAGAAGCGGCTGAAATTTCCAAGATTGCATGTAATTTCAATAGACAGGACGGCTATAGGCTTCCGGCATCGTGGCTCCTCGCCATCAAGTAAATGAATACGCGGTCGCTGCATACGAGCGACATAAACAACGTGCTTCAAGCCACCCCGGCGGACTTTTCTTTTGTGACAAGATATATTGCGATATACTGCTAAGGAAAAATACTCTAACGTCCAATCTAAACTGCGTAACTGAGTTGAATGGTCATCTTTTGAACGACCTACAAGTTTGCTGTTGAGGCACTGGAGTTTTAAATTTGTCTTGAGGATGCCTGTCACCTTCGTCTGAAATGGCACAAATAAGTGCCCTATGACGTCACCCTCGGGCTCGGCGACGCTTTTGAACAGCGATATGTCGATTTGTGCGAAAAACACCATAGTGTAGACGTTTATTTGCGAGGTAAGATGGGTTGATGATGTCGCCAAGGACCTGTCATACGATGGGATGGTGTCACACCCTGTTTTACACGTATTTCACGCCTTCTTCTGAATCCTCTGTGAGGAGGTCAGAATCGCGACACTCACCGTTGAAATAAAAGCGCTTTCCTTGTCGGTCGCCGATCAAAATATTTCAGACACACGACGGCTCAGGAACGGAATGAAGACGCCTTCGGAGATGACTTACGGGGTGTCAATGAAACCACCCCTTCTCTTTGGGCTTTTATTCCCACATATTTGGTCGTATTTGTACTTTTTCAGCCCTCTTGATTCGCACGGATCCTCCAGTGGTGTGCAACATTAAAACATGCCTGAATAAAATTGCAAAAGAGCTCTTTAGACCTGCCTCCCCACCGATGTTCGGCAATGTGTCATCCACATACCTTGATGAACGCGTTAAGAATGGACATTGAGTTGAGTAGCTCTAGCACGTGCTTGTTTGCATGCTGAATCTAATGAGCATTCAAGGCGTTGCCTGCCCTCGGGCGAAAGAGCAGCAGCGGAACACCACACAGCTGCATGAGTGTCCAAATCTTTCTGTAGGTATTACCTTAAGATTCTGAAATAAAGTGTACAGGTTACACTGAGGATGTTCCGAAATGAGGAGGGGGGGGGGGGGGGGGAGAGGGTACCTGGTATACTACTGCGTAAACAGTGGTCGTGCTAAACTGAAAAGGGTCAGATTACGTTCCGTGGTTTCGTAGCCTCACGATGTCATGTGAGGATGGTTTAATCGCTTGCATTTGTCAGCAGTATCAAATGTTGTAATAACGTAGTGCTTCTTCGACCAATCAACTGTCATTGTCGACCGAAAACTGTGCAGGAATCAACGCTCCAAGACAAGGGATGATACCCTTTATGCCATTTCCTGAGACTGTTCAGTGCTGTGTATGAGCGATGGTGTCTCTGAAATGTTTTCCTCGCCGACCCATAAGAACACCGCGTGATTTCAGCTCAGGGCGTCGTATTTCTGGCCTTCATCAGAGAGGCGTCAAAGGAATGGGTGAATTGTGGTCAAGAGGACGTGTGACTCCCATCGCCCCTTGTGACAGGTTCGCTGTGGCGTTAGACAGAACTGCGGTGAAATTTATTCCACAAACCTCACATGAACTTCTGAATTCTGCCATTTTTCGCATGTGCAAACCCCATTTTGTTTAAAGGGTCACTGAGCCTAACGGTGATGCCACGCTTTAGTGCCATTACAGTTATATGTTTTAGGCACCTATGAGTAAAATTAAAAAACTTATCTTTCGTAATGTGAGGCAAAAGTGGAGCTTCTGAAAAATGACAATATAATTGAGTTCTGTAGTTAGGAGGGCCTACGATGCTCCTGAATTCATCAAGAGAAATCTCTAGGAAAGTGGAAAAATACAGCAAAATAGAAGATTGGAATACAGAAACATTATGAACCTATAAAATGGGAAAATTAAAGCATGTTACGCCAAAATTAAAAGTAACTTCGTCCCTCCTACTGGGTTGTTTGAGGTGGTCCACCTGGGTTTCCTTTCTTGTGCCATACATTTCCTTTCATAATAGCACTTGCACGTAAAATCCACAATTATTTGTTGGATGTATTCCAATCTCTGTCTGCGCTTACAGATGTTGTATGATAATAGTTGACACTGATGTCTTAACACATCACCTGTCATCCTGTCATTTCTTCTGATCCGTGTTTAGGTACGTTTTTCGCAGATTCTGCGGAAAACCTCCTCATTACTTATTAGACCAGTCCACTTCATTCTCGACATCCTTCAAAAGCATCCTTCTCAAGCACTTCGACTACTTCCTTTTGTGGTGTTCCTACAATGCACGATTCACTACCATACAATTCCAGGATCCAAACATGTAATCTCATTACTTCCTCAAAAGAAAATCTATTTTTGATTTTGGTATATATCTATTTTTGATTTTGGTATGTTACTAGTCTACATTCTTTCGCCTCTCATGGGCTTTCTTCCTTTCAAGATAGCGAAAGTTCTTAACGTCTTGGAATCGTGATCTCCAATTTTGATGTTAAGTTTATGAATAATCTGCTACTTCTCACTACTTCTGCTTTTCTTCGATCTACTGTCAGTCCATATTCTATATTCCTCAGACTGGTCATTCCGTTCAATATGTTCATTAATTCTCCTTCCTTTTCACTGAGGATAACAATGTCATTAGAAATCTTATCATTTATATCCGTCCACCCAGAATCTTTATGCCACACTTGAAAATTTCTTTTATTTCTGTCATCGCTTCTTAGATGTATCACTTAAACAAAATTGGCGAAAGGCTATATTCCTGTCAGACAACCTTTTTAATTAGGCCTTGCCAGAGCCTGATTGCCAAAGAGGTCAACACAGCGAAAGGAAAACTCCGAACAAGCCTCATTTAAATGGCGGTGCAGTCGCACTGCATACGGTTTAGTTTTAATTCCACTTTTCCCAACAACACTGAACACAACATAAAGTTTCGAGTATTATTTGATTAGTTTTGGAGCGCTCAAGTCGTAACTCTCAAATGGTACAAACAACAGGTACACGGGCAGACGCAGCAAATTTCACAGGTTTTCTCAATCAATTAGTCGCGAAATCTTACCGGTGTATGATTGATAGTGTCCTCGAAACCTTTAGTAAACTAGCTATGTAATTCTCTCAAGGCCATAGTGAATTTGTCAAACCTTGCAGTGAGCTTAGGGAACTTAACTGCGTCTGTCAGAATGTGTACATTTTTAACGCGATTTTCTCTTAAACGCATCCCTATCAGATCAGAAATAAATTGTATCTTACTTTGAAATCTTTTATTGTGGACCTCGGATGTTCTAATTTTGGTTCCTGCACTCATTTTTCTTTAATAAATTCGACAATAGCGAGTTTTAAATCGAAAAATCACTCCTTGCAGGTGCCTTGACTGAGGCAGCGTACTTTACAGACTATATAAAGGCTCCATACTCTTCGTCCAACATCATCGACGGCTGTGGCAAATGGTAGTGAAATAATGCATATGATTTCATAAATTTTACTTTTCGCTGCGTGGGATTATCCGAGCGGTCTAGGGGGCTGCAGTCATGGACTGTACGGCTGGTCCCGGCGGAGGTTCGAGTCCTCACTCAGGCATAGGGGTGTGTGTTTGTCCTTAGTACAATTTAGGTTACGTAGTGTGTAAGCTTAGGGACTGATGACCTTAGCGGTCACATCCCATAAGATTTCACACACATTTGAACATTTTTATTTTTTATTTTTTACCACCAATTTTTTTGAGAGCTTGAAAATGTAGAACTAAGTGGTTCCTGATATACTGAACAATAGTTGTAATTACAGAGTCTTTCAGCGTCAACAATTTCCTGCATGGTTTTGTCATATCGTTTCAGGGCCATTGCTTATGTGACTGCATAATAGATACCGAGAATTATTTACCCTCTCTTCTGTCATTCCCATTTATTTTTGTATGTCTATGACGATGGATTATTTAGACTGCCTCTTTTTGTGCAAACATCCACTGAACTTGTGCACATCCTTCGTACCACGAAGAAATAGCGCTGGGTAACAAACACTGACACCACGATTATACAGCAATGAAGAGAGTTGATCCGACAGGAAAAAGCCACGCCGCAATATCACATCAATGAAATGTTTCGCTGTACCGAGTACTTCCGGGAAAGAACGAGTAAAGACAATACAGGTGGATCTTTGGCCCGCTTGTAATCAACACACTCGGCTCACGTGAAGTTGGCACGCTGTGGCCAGCCCTGATACAATTCATCCTTCACTAGAGGTTGTAATTGATTTCCCCGAGAATTTCGAAGATATTAGACCATTTTACACTGTTGAACACTTATTATCGGTCGTCAAACCCTATGACCGTGCGATGATATGATTTTGGTGGTGGATCCATTATCAAGCACAACGTCAGAGCTGCCTGTTTGGTGCCTTTACCTTCCCTAAAGCGAAACTGATTCTTATCTAACAAATCGTAAATTGATTCCCAATTGTCGGTATATTATTCTTACCATCTGTTAAGTTGACTGTACGATTATTTAATACTCTGTGGATGATATTTTTCCGATAGTCTCGTGTTATGCGTCCAATGTCGTAGATTTCACACACCAACTTGAATGGTCGTGTAGTTGCATTTACCTCAATGATTTTAGAAGTTCCGAGGGAATCTATTTAATCGCAAGTCTTCCGAAGCTCTGTTACATTCTAATACTGGATCACCCATGTCATCAATTTCTTCGTCTTTCATGTCATTAGACAACTGCTTCAGACGTGCTGGCTTTCAGTGTACGCTTTTTACATATTCTGTCTCTCCACCGCATCCCACTGAAACTACCACTGCAGGATTAATGTTTACACCCACGCTTTTGATGTAACCGAAACCTTCTGACCACCACTTCTTTTACATTTATTTCATATTTATCCTGCAACCTATGTGTGGTGTCACCGCCAGACACTATACTTGCTAGGTGGTAGCCTTTAAATCGACCGCGGTGCGTTAGTATACGTCGCCACTATCAATGATTGCAGACCGAGCGCCGCCACACGGCAGGTCTAGAGAGAGTTCCTAGCACTCGCCCCAGTTGTACAGCCGACTTTTCTAGCGATGGTTCACTGACAAAATACGCTCTCATTTGCCGAGACGATAGTTAGCACAGCCTTTAGCAACGTTATTAGCTACGACCTAGCAAGGCGCCATTATCTGTTACCATTGATATAGTAAATCGTGTACCGTCAAGAGCGACGCTCGTCATTAATGGATTAAAGTTAAGTATTCCACCACCTACGTCCGTTTTTCTCAATTCTAATTCTCTTCTCACGTTCCAGACCTCACGCCATCCTGCGTGAGCTACAACGCGTGCATTTCGGCTTGCTTTAGTAACCCTGTGTTAGCTCTCCTTCCAACCACAACATTGGCGACGAGAGTAAAAGTGTTCATACCTAAATTGCCCTGATCTGCTTGTGTAATGGCTTCGCCACAATCTCCAGATGTACTGTCCGAATTTTATCACTTACAGAATCAGCAGACGCAGTCCTTACTGGATGCCCTTGGACAGCTCGTCCAGAGTCAACGTGCGATGCACAACGATGCGGCAGCAGCTGTTTCACCGCTAACGCAGCCACAACACGCTGTTGCACCACCTTTTCGACCTTTGATGATGCACTGGAAACCTGGACGGAGTGGTCCCGCGAATCTGGATTCCATCTCGCCGCCTACAGAATTCAAGGTAACGAGCGGCAGCCTTTTGTCCTTTCTTCAGTAGGGGTGACCACGTACCGTGTGATAGTCAAATTATTTCCCCGACGCGACGTAGCAACTCTGTCGTACGAAGAAATTTTGTCTGCATTAGATGCATATTTCAAAGACTCAGTCAATGTAGTTGCGAAACGGTATACCTTCTTTCGTACAAAACGTACGGCAGGTCAGACTAATCGGGAGTGGGTTGCAACCTTGCAAGGCCTTACTATGGATTGTGCTTTTGAGTGTCAATGTGGACTCCCTTATTCAGATACTATGGTACGTGATGAAATTGCACAGAACGTTTCTGATGTTCGTATAAGGGAACAGATTTTGAAACTAGTCAATCCCTCCAGTCAACAAGTGATGGACATATTGGATCGGCAGGACACACTTGACTTTGCTCAGGAGTCATTTGAAACTTCGCCAGCAGTGTGTCAGGTTAACCGGCCCGCCGGGCGAGTTGCACGGAACAGTAAACAGTCCTCGCACCCGGCCGCGCCGCTGGCGCCAGGCTCTGAGCCACGTGTGCCGCGCAGGCAAGCAAATGCAGTGATCAAATCATGCCCCCGGTGTGCTACTAAACATTCGCATGAGACTTGCCCGTCACGCCAAGCTATTTGCTTTTATTGTAATAAAACAGGACATGTTCAGAGTGTTTGCTAGAAAAAACTTCGATCGGAAGCTCACCACAGTTCCCGGCCCTTTGCTTCACGCAGGAATCGGAATCGAACCAAGGATACTCAGGCTCGCGAAACTTCGCCCATGGAACTTCATGTAGTTCATTCCACTCCACCCAGTGCCACTGTCTCTCACAGTGACTGTGTTCGTCCCAAAATTAGTGTGCGTCGACATCGCCGGAACTCCCGTCAAGTCGCAAGTGATTATGTACCAGTGTCAGTTCACGTTGCACGAGACAGTCGCTCTTGTAGTCAGCAGGACAATAAACTTTTTGTAGCCTTGGATATTAACGGCAAAGTGATACCATTCCAGCTCGATACCGGAGCTGCAGTTTCACTCATCAATCAAGACACGTACAAACAGCTGGGCACACCTCCGTTGCGTGCCGCAAATGTTAAATTAAGTAGTTATTCAGGTCACGGTATCCCTGTGTTAGGACAGTGCAGCCTTCTTGCAACATACAAAGGACAAACAAAACTTGTCTCATTTTACGTCCTTCGTTCTTCTTCTGCAGTGAACTTCTTTGGTTTCGATTTATTTCAGTTATTTAACTGGTCTATAGTAAATGAGGTCCTATCAGTGAACCAGACGGTGCCTTCAGACAGTGTTTCTCGTCTATGTGAAGAATTTGCAGACATTTTTGCACCGGGCTCGGTTGCGCTAAGAACTATAAAGCACATATGGAACTGAAAGTAAACGCGCAACCGAAATTTTTCACAGCGTGCCATGTTCCCTACGCATTGCGTGATGAGGTCGCAAAAACATTACACGATTTGGAATCACAAGGTATAATAGAACGTGTGCAGGCTTCTCTCTGGGCATCACTCTCAGTAATTTTGCCAAAACCTTCCTGCAAACTGAGACTTTGTGTGGACTTCAAGGCAACAGAGGATCCACAACTAGTGATTGCAACTTTTCCTTTACCCCGCCCGGAAGATCTTTTTGACAAACTGTGCCCGGGAACATATTTTTCGAAGTTGGACCTAGCAGATGCGTACTTGCAAATACCGGTGGACAAAGAATCCCAGCGCGGTTTGGAGGTTAATACGCATCTTGGGTTATATCAATTCAAACGACTGCCATTCGGGTGTGCATCCGCCCCTGCATTGTTTCAGCAATATCTACAAACTGTTTGTGCGTCGGTCCCTACTTCAGCAAATTATCTGGACGATATTGTGGTCTCTGGAAAGACGGAAGAAGAACATTTGGCCAATCTCAGAACATTATTTCAGGTCTTGCGACAAAATGGTCTTCGCTTGCGGAAGCACTAATGTGTGTTTTTTGCTCTGGACTTGCCATACTTGGGACATGTACTCAATGCCCAAGGCATACATCCCAGTCCAAAGCACCTCCGTGCCATACAAGACTTGCCGTCGCCGCAGAATTTGAAGCAGCTACAGTGTGTGCTGGAAAAATTAATTATTACCGCCGTTATATACCACACGCTTCTTTTATTTCAGCTCCGCTTCATCGCTTACGCCGTAAAGGTGTTCCGTTTGTCCGGACGACGGAATGCGAACGCGCCTTTCGCCAGTTGAAATCGGCGTTGCTTTCCAATACTTGCCTTACGCCATTCGATCCCCAGAAGCCCCTTTTTTGATGGTGGATGCATCGGATTTCGCTTGCGCACAAAGATGGATCGCACGATCGTCCTATTGCCTTTGCGTAAAAAATGGTCTCGTCTGCGCAAAGAAAATATTCACAGATCGAGAAACAAGCATTGGTT
Source organism: Schistocerca gregaria (assembly GCF_023897955.1). Lineage (NCBI taxonomy): Eukaryota > Metazoa > Arthropoda > Insecta > Orthoptera > Acrididae > Schistocerca > Schistocerca gregaria. The sequence goes on from NC_064926.1 coordinate 281,052,369, forward strand.
CTCGTATTTGGTGTTATAAAGTTTCATGATTTCTTGTATGGTCGTCACTTTACCATAATCACAGACCACAAACCTTTGGCATCGCTTTTTCATCCGACCAAGCCTGTACCTCCACGGACAGCGCAGAAATTCATTCGCTGGTCTATTTTCCTCTCGCAGTACCGCTACGATATCTTGTATCGGTCCACTGCTAAGCACGGAAACGCCGATGCGTTGTCCCGCTTGCCTGTTGCTGAGGATAGGGCATTCGATTCCTCCGAATTTGCTTGCAGGTTCATTGATGCGGAAACCGATGATGTGGTCGAATCGTTCCCGATTGATTTTTGTCGTGTAGCTACAGCCACAGCTGCCGACCCTGTGCTTGCACCCGTTCTGCGTTTTGTTGCTACGCAATGGCCCTTGTCTATGTCACGGATCGGGGACCCGTTGGTTGCCGATTTTTTGCTCACAAGGAGAGACTTTTTGTACGACGTGGCGTTTTGCTGTTGCGTTCTGATAATTATCAGTCCAGGGTCGTGGTACCACGTTCGTTACAGTCCTCTGTCTTACAGCTTATCCACCAAGGACATTGGGGTATAGTGAGAACGAAACAACTTGCTCATCAGCGCTGTACTTGGTTCGGAATCGAAGCCGCGATTACGAATATGTGCTCTTCTTGCATCGTGCGTGCCGAACAACAATCAGCACCACCGCGGAAATTCTTTGCATGGCCAAAATCCACTTACCCATGGCAACGCTTACACATCGATTTTGCTGGTCCATTCTGGAATGCTCGATGGTTGGTTGTGGTAGATTTATTCAGTAATTTTCCTTTTGTTGTCCCGATGTCTTCCAGACGTCATCTGCCGCCATTCAAGCGTTATCCGCTATCTTTTGCATTGAAGGTCTTCCACAGACTATTGTTTCAGACAATGGCCCACAATTCATGTCCGCTGAATTTGTCATTCTGCAGGGCCAATGGTATTCAACATCTGACGTCCGCGCCGTTTCCGCCACAATTAAACGGTGCCGCTGAACGATTGGCCAGGACTTTGAAGACACAGATGTTGAAGTTGGAAGAGTCGCATTCTCGGGAGGACGCGTTATTGCTCTTTTTGTCATCCTATCGCTCTCAGCCTCGAGATGGTCACTCGCTGTCTGAGTTGCTCCACGGTCGTCATCATCGAACCTTGATGTCTTTGCTACATCCTCCGCATCAGGTTCCTGTGCAGCGGTGGACACCTGCTTTTGCTCCAGACGACGTTGTCTACTATCGCCACTACCGAGGTTCACGGCGTTGGCTCGAAGGGCGCATTCTTCGCTGCCTCGGACGCGCTATGTATTTGGTTTTGAAGGCCTCTGGTGAGGTGCGCCGGCATCTCAATCAGATGATCCTCTGTCGTCGCACGGGATCTGCCGCTCGCCGTCTGCTTTCAGCGACGGTGCCGTGCGGTGAGGGCCCTGGGGACCCATCTACTGGCTCGCCTCAGCCCCAGGTGTTACCGACGCTGCCTTCCATTTTGCTCCATGGCAACGCGCCGCCGCCACCGCCGCCGCCGCCGCCTGTTCTCCCGCCGGCGACGTCCACAGTCGACGCGTCGCTGCAACCACCGGGCGCCTCCCTGGGTCAAGCGCCGCCGATCGCTTCCCGTGATCAGTTGTCCTCCGACATGGAACTCTTGCCCGCTCCGGACCATATGTCGTCTTCGCCCGTCGGGTGCCCTGGCCCGATGGAGGTCGACCCTTCGGCCCCTCCCGTCTCTCTACGGACGCATACACCGCATGTTGGCGTGCACCCTGGAGCAGGTTTTCAGGCGTTTCCTAGCTCCCCGCGGTCCGAATGGCAGGGTGCGGGTGGCACAGCCTCGCCTGTTTTTAGACTCCCCACCTCGTCGCATACGTCAACACGGAGTCCTCCCCAAGGCGGGCGGAAGCCTTATGCCACAACCGTGCGCCGATTTGAAGGGGAGGAATGTGGTGTCACCGCCAGACACCACACTTGCTAGGTGGAAGCCTTTAAATCGGCCGCGGTGCGTTAGTATACGTCGGACCCGCGTGTCGCCACTATCAAAAATTGCAGACCGAGCGCCGCCACACGGCAGGTCTAGAGAGAGTTCCTAGCACACGCCCCAGTTGTACAGCCGACTTTGCTAGCGATGGTTTACTAACAAAATACGCTCTCATTTGCCGAGACGATAGTTAGCACAGCCTTTAGCTACGTTATTTGTTACGACATAGCAAGGCGCCATTATCTGTTACCATTGATATTGTAAATCATGTACCGTCAAGAGTGACGTTCGTCATTAATGGATTAAAGTCAAGTATTCCACAAGCTACGTCCGTTTTTCTCAATTCTAATTCCCTTGTCATGTTTCAGACCTCACGCCAGCCTGCGTGAGCTACAACGTGTGCATTTCGGCTTCCTTTAGTAACCCTGTGTTAGCTCTCCTTCCAACCACAACACTTTGGCCTTCGCTAGCCTACATTTCCTGCTAATTTCATTCCTAAGTGGCTTGTTGCAGTGTTCCTGTCTTTCCCTGAGAACTGTCTACTTCATTCATTTATCACTAAAGGTATCTCTTCTGTTACCCATGCTTCTTTGCATATTCTTCATTTGTTCGTAGGTTCGCCCTTTATCTGCTCCTCTTTAACAGAATTTCCAAATGCAGTACTCATTATCGCAGTATCTGCAGCCTTAGATAACTTCAATGCATCTCATTATTCCACAGAGCATCTGTATCACACTTCACCAGTTCTTCTAAAGGATCAAATTAAACTTCAGTTTACTTCCCAGCGCTACCAAACTCTGATCTGGGTCTATATGTCGTCTTGGATACCTCGTACTGTCCATCACCTGATTAGCGAATCTCTTATCGTACCATAATGTATTAGAACTGGAATCTTCGGGTGTCTCAAGGTCTTTCCCAAGTGTATCTCCTTCTCGTGTTGTCCGTATACAGTGTCTTAGCTATTGTTTACTAAGAGTCAGAAAAGAGAACTCTGTCAAGCACGTAAGTGAAAATACTACAGTTAAAGCAGACTCTGCATTTCCACAAAATGTTTCTTTAACTTCTCCAAAGTTTGTACTAAACACGTAAATTAAATTTATACTGTCAGCTTTTTTCTTAGTAGTTTCTAGTTCTACGCATTCACTCTTCTTTTTCGGGCTTTCTATTATTCGCACAAACCTATCGTAAACTATCTTTGGCTGACCATAGAGGAGCCTATTTTCAACCGTCCAGTCATCCCATTCGTGGTGTTTCTTCTACTCGCCCGCTTGAGTAAATACACTGCACAAAATTATGGTCTTTCCCTCACCCCTTAGTTTCCCTGCTATAACCGCCTAGCCGATACATTTTCCGAAATTTTAATAGCATGCTTGCAACTCAGCTAGTTTTGCTGCTAAATTCCACACCGTTTCCTCCAGCGTAGCCTCCTGTGGTATTGAAAACAACGCATTTAAACCGCATCACACAAAGAACAAACAAGAGAGCAAAATGGAACAACAAAGGCATTTAAGCATCATACTGTCATAACGATTATTACTGTAACTTAAACTGTGTGCCTGCGTAGCTGCTCATAAGCACTGCTCGACAAACAAAAATCAAAAAGCCATTCAGTCACTTTTTAGTAAATTTCTCGTGAAGAAAATCTGCGGTCTCTCTAAAAGATTTTAAAATTCAGTTAAAAACAGTGTTTACCATAATTAAGTATTTATTGGCAATAAATACTTAACTGTGGTGAAGACTGTTTTTGATTCAATTTTAACATGTGCCATTCCCCTCACTGACAACCAGATACCAAACAGGCCAATAATTTAAATTAGCTGATGACTCCGATATTCGGCCACTGTGAAGATAGCATCGCAAACTGTCAAATGTTCTTTCAGTAAATTAAGCTGATTAGAGTTGGCCCAAACAACAATTTTTGTCATCCTGGATGTGATCTCTCTATTTATAAAAGTTTCTGCGGAGGACACATTCTAATTTTGGCAGAGCATTTTACTTATGAAATGATAAATTTGTTCCGACATGTTATGGCGAGCAGCTATCTCTTGTACTGCGGTAACTTTGATGAAATGACGGATCGAATGGTTATGGGTTCTCCGCTGTGAGGAACGCGTATTACATTCATCTTTCCTTCGTCCATCTCCCTTTTTTCGTTTTGTTTATGGTCTGGCCACGTGGCGCAGAAGCACTTAAGCACTTCCAGGGACGCATGGACAGCATGCATCCAAACGTCCAGTTCACCGTCGAGACAAAGAAAGAGGTAAGGCTGCCTTTTTTAGATGTTTTGCTACAAAAAAGTCGGATAGACTTCTCGGACACTCAGTGTACCACAAGCCCATACACACTGATTGATATGTGAGTCCCCAGAGTGTTCAGCACCCAATAAGACAGCGGTTTTAAATGCACTTGTATACAGATCAAAAATCGTTTCTGACGAAGACCACTTGCATTCCGTAATCAATCATCTGAACCATGTGACCTGGAAGAACGGCTGTGGGGCACGTGGTGTCAAGTCAACAATCACCAAGAAAAGGAATGGAGTGAATTTTGAACATTCACGTGATGTGCGATCGATTGCATTCCTTCCCAGATGCGGCGCTACATCCGCCAAAACAGGAAGAGCCCTAGGAAAAATAGGTATAAGGTCCGTTTTCTGGCCTTCTAAGAAGACAGTCTTGGGCGCCGGATTCCTGAAATTTACAATAATCCTTGTGAATGTGGGCCAACGGCCTTGCCGCAGTGATAAGTAACACCGGTTCCCGTCAGATCACCTAAGTTAAGCGCTGTCGTGCTGGGCTAGCACTTGTATGGGTGACTATATGGTGTGCCGAGCGCTGTTGGAAAGCGGCGTGCACTCAGCCCTTGTGAGGCAAACTGAGGAGCTACTTGGTAGAGACGTAGCGGCTCCGGTCTCGGAAACTGACATACCGCCGGGAGAGCAGTGTGCCGACCAAATGCCCCTCCTGTGACACCTTGGGCCGAGGATGACACGGAGGCCGGTCGGTACCGTTACGTGTGTATGACCTCTTCAGGAGGAGTTTATGCGAATGCGAAAACAATTACATCGGTCCATCCGCACCGTTTCTGACAACTGTGCAAAACATCAACGGCATATTGAAAACGTGAGCTGGAGAAACCCGCAGTTGCTGTGCGCTGCCTAACAAACAAACGTAAAATACTATTTGACGAAACAACAGTTTTGTCACACGCTCCCACATACTGTGACTCTATGATAAAATAGGTTGTAGAAATAAAAATTTTTGAGGGAACCTTAAACCGTAACGGCGGATATAATGTTAGCGGTGGTTGGAGGCGAAATTTCGACGCAGAGAAGTGCCATAGATAACCATCCCAATGTTTGCGCTACAGTGGGAGCGGTAGTAACACCAGCGCAGACGTTGACAACATCTGCGGCAGCATGACGAGACCATCGACCAATCAGAAGCCGTCTTTGGGCTATATAAGGCCACCACAGCAGTGAACTTGACAGTCAGTTGCTTCTGACTATGGTCTATATCGTCGGAAGCTTGAGGTGTTAGCCTGAATTGACGGGGCAAGAAGTCCACGAATGTTTTATACAACTGTGCCGTTGCGGAAGACTTTGTTCTTATTCAACTAGATACACTGCCTGTATTAAACATGGCAGTTTAACAGAGATAAAGCAAGTTCCTGCATGGAATCAGTCAGCATCTCAGACACAAGCATCGAGGAACCCTTAACCATCAAACCTCAGAAACAACAACAAAATAAAAAGAAAAAATACAAGAAACAGAACATAGAGACACTATAACAAGTTCGGCAACCACATTAATAATACCGTACATCTAAATTTGAAGACAAATGGTAAGGCACCTCGACTGAAAGCATCGTTTAGCAAAACGGCAATAGTAACCACATATTTGACAATCGACGATCTGACTTGCTACAGTGGGCCTCTTAGATTAAGAGTGAAGCGTTTTTTTTTTGCCAAGTCAGATAAAAATGTTGTTGCGCAACAGTGGTCTAATTGATTCCTCCTAATATTTGCAGTACAGTTGGAAAAATTTCATCCGTGCCTGGTAACGTGTATGGTCGAGACCTCCCCAACATTTACTGGATTTTCTTGAACGCAATGCATTCTCTGGCACATTCCATGCTCCCTTTTTGGGTAACATTGAACCAGAACTTAACAGTGACTGAATCTTGGTTTGTAACATCTACCAGAGTGCACTGAGGGTAGTGAACCTGTACTCAAAAAAGCAGACAGGATTTCTTTGCATATGTCAGCAGCCATAATGATGCACAAGAACACAAGACTTTTCTGCCTCATCACACTTCTTTTTTAAAAAAATTATTTTGATTGTGCGTTTCGACTAATTTCCATCATCTGTCCAAATATGTTAAAACGTGAATACACCGTATATCGTCAAATAGTACGTACTTGTACAAGGTATAGGTACACCTCCGATTTTAGAAGTTAGCCGAAGTGCGTAATCAAAATAATACATAATAAAAGAAATTTTGGCAGGAATGTTTTGTCTGTTTGTTCTGCTATGATCACCATCTTGCTTCCTTATTGTAACTCCTTGATTTGATGATATACTTGTCTTTTATGACGTCTGACCCTGACAGCTGTAAATTTCACCTCCTCGTAGTACACCTTCCTGAATAATTACCTCGTTAACTTAACAACAGAATTGTAATTGTCACAAACTTACAGACAGTTTATACATCGTCGTACGCTTCTTGCAAAGTTGAACCATCTTCTCACTTCCTTCCTGTGCAGTTCAATACTATAGTTCTACCAAAGTACATTACTGTTTGTGCACTTATTGCTGAATAAACAACTTCCTAACTACTAGGCCATGAAGGGAGACCTCACTGCATTTAACATTTCATTTAAATCTACTGCTTCTCTTATCTACGTTTTCTTATTTATAATTGAATGGACTTGTTTGTTTGCAACGAGATGCTTGATAATGGTCATGAGTTCTGATACATCTTATTACGATCTCGCAATGCACGTGAAAATGGTCTTCTTATAACTGAACCAGGTTGCGTTCAAAATTTCTTAATAAGTCTGTATGCAATCATGACTTTTCAACAATGTCTACAAGCAATAAACCATTGCCTCTTCTGTACAGAAATAATTTGTGTCTCCTCAATATTTTCGAAATTTTGTTACTGAACCATGGTAGGTCTTTTCCATCCTTAATCCGCGCACAGGGCTCATCTTTTCCCAGAATGCTGTTTACAATGAGTTAGATTTGTCCATAATGCCTCTACATCGTATTGGAGCTTAATGAAGTACGTGAAGTCATATGGCTTGAACGCGGGTGGAAGCTCGCAGTTCACAGGTATCTTGTGCAATGCGCTTGGTGCGGACCTGCCCGCCACTAGCGCGCCGTAAGACACGGAATCTCAAACCTTGACGTATCGGTTCATGGTCGGGCGTGCCGGCGGCAAGGCCTCACATGGGGGAGTGATGTTCCCAAGTGGCTCTTTCCGCCTTCCCGTGGTGCCAGACGCCATGATCGGCATTTCCCGGGCCCGCCCGGTCGTCGTCTTGCGTCAGAAGCGAGAGCTGCGACCCAGCCCAAAGGGAGAGCGAAGCGTGCATGGCACATGGGGATCTGTGTCCAGGGATCGAAGATCTGTCGCTTGGGGGAGGGTTCAGCGGGCTGCTAGACCAGGGGAGTGTTGCTCACCTCGTGGACGACTTCTCTGCGGTGGAGGGATGCTGTTCCCCTCCCTCCTCGCTCGGAACACAGAACATCAGGTGCTCTGCATGCCGGCGACCTCTTTTGTCGACGTAAGATCTTGGCGCAAGTCGACAAGGATGCTTCGACGCCCCCGTGGGCCACCGGGGCATCTTATGCCAAACGCAGGGGCTGGTGACATCGCCTAGGTCAGGTTAGCTGGAGCCAGACCGCTGAAAGACTGCGTGACTGGTCCATCACATGAGTAGGAGTAATTCCTTAGCCGAGACGTGGAAGCTCGGGCTAACAGACGGCGAGGGGCGAGAAGTGCGTCCGCCCCTCCGGAGTAAGGAGTGTACTTGCCAAGGAGCGCTGAGTGAAATAATCGGTGACGGGGTCGTCGGGGGGTCCGGTATGCTGGCGATGGAGTGCTGAACCACACAGCTCAGGAGTGTCCTTGGCCTAAGCATGCGGCCGGTGGGCGAGCCGCAGCAGCTTCCCCTTTCCCCATGCCAGAAGAGCCGGTCCAGGGCAAGAGACGGGCTCCCACTCATTTTCGCTTCTCTTTTACTCATGAGGGCTGACGACGAGGCAAGTGATGCGAGTGCGCCTGCAAGGACTTCGATGCTTTCTGTTCCCTCCCCGATAGGAGGCCTGGGGCAGACAGTGGAAAGTCCAATGGGAAGACATGCCAGGATTGCATAGTGCCAGGTATCCAAAGACTGAACGCGCTTCGTGATCTATTGCTCATGCCAAACTGGAAGGGCGATCGCTAGAACTTGAAAAAGAGACTGAAAGGCTTCGCGAGCAGGCAGTAATATCATGGGCTAGTGTGGCCCCTTAAGCGGCAACCCTAACCGCTGACTAGGAGAGGAACCGTAAAGGTGTCAGGGAGACTGGACGCGGTTGTCTTCTTAAGACCCTTGTCCAGTCAGGACACAAAAAATTTGCAAACAATATTTACAACTATAATAAAGCCAGCAAAAGAAACGATTATGATAAATAATGATAAGGCAACGAAGAATTGGTTATAGTTGATGTAGCAACAGAAGAGGATAGGAATGAAATGCTAAGCAACCAGAAACATTGGTAAAGTGTGAACCGCCAAAAAAATAGCAACAAGTATAGTACCAATTATGGAAGCTCTGGTGGAAATTCTGTCGAGTTTAAAACATAGGTCACTGTGGGGTAATGTAACCAAGCGCACGAGCGTGTGTGTGAGTGTGTGTGTGTGTGTGTGCGTGTGTGTGTGTCTGTGTGTGTGTGTTTGTATGTGCGAGAGAGAGAGAGAGAGAGAGAGAGAGAGAGAGAGAGAGAGAGCAAGCATTATTTCTACTCGGCGTCATGTGACAGTTCTTTAAAGCTGTAAAGAGTGTGTGGTTGCAGAGTACTGTGTGTTCATATTTTACGTTTTTGCCTTCCACTAGAGCCTTTAGTATGTGACAGTTTTCTTCTAACGGTAATTTACAGATTAAGCTGTTGCCGTGTTTGTAGGGTAGTTGTTTTCACATATTAACTGTCCCGCAACTGCAGATGCGTGTTGCAACTCTTTAGAACTCTCATGCGTTTTGTGTACCTTCTTCAGAAATAACTGTATGTTTGTCCCATATATTTGGACTGGCAAGAGTTGCAAGTGAGTTGGACTATTACAGTATTGCTGAATTTGTGTACAGTTTTTTTGTGAGTTCTTAGTTCATTCGTCCCATTTTCTTTGATTTATTGCTTTACAGTTTGTTTTTGTGTGATGCTTATGGTTTATCTTGTAGGTTTATGTGCGTACGTGGATGAAATATCAAAAGATAGAAGTGTTGCTTTTGGGGGATAATGATATTTTCTCTGTTACTTCACTCTTTTTGGGCTGTCACTTTCATATTTGTCAATGTCAGTCGCTCATGCCTTTGCAGATGACATAGCACTTAAATACGCAAAGACTATAAAATAAAAAGGTGCTGTTGGTTAATTCACACGTGTATATGGAACCAAAGCGTAAAACACAGTAACATTTTTCGTAATGTAATGTACAGCTGTTAATATTCATGTTTTAAAATAAAGAAACACATTGAAGATACCAGTACTTCGCAGAAGTTTATTCGGAGAATAAATAAACAGAAATGTTTGCATCAAGGCAGACCCACAATCCCAGTACGTCTTCCACTGTCATGAATCAAGGAAAGAAAACTCAATTCACAACACTGTGGAACTTCATGTAGAATTACAAGCAGCCCTAATTATTAATAATAACTTAATTGAGGTCACAGTTCCCTCGGAGATAGGAGTGTGTCTTGAGAGCAGCGGTGTGGCACAACGTTGCAGCTAGATCAATGACCTTTGAATGAGTAAGTTTCCACTTATTAACACAGATAAATTTACCGTTTTATTGGCATCTGCTTCAGAGAGGTCCTGTTCCTCAGAAGTTTGGTAAAGACGAGGTACTGAAACAGTAAAGAATTCAAGCAATCATTCAGAAGTCATGACACGAACAATATCACGTTCATATACGTAAAATAATAGTTAGTGTATTAATTTTCGCTTGTGCAAGGATAAGGGCTTGCACAACTGTAGCGAAGAGTGTTTTATGGGAACATACCCCCTGTGTACATGGCACCAAGATATCTCCATAGACACCGAGTTGCGAGCAGCGAACATTGACCAGAAACACCTGGCGTAATAATTAATGCGGGAAGCCCGCACTAGATCAAACACGAGGTTGGCGGGAGCATATTGCTCGCTAGAAGTCACGCATCGAAACTGGACACTCTGACTTCTGACAAGCTTATTCACTCCTAATATTATATTAGCTCTGTTCAGCGAGGATAAAATCTACTGCGCGCTCCAACCTCCTTGTACTACAGTACAACAGGACACTGGAAGGCCAGATTTTGTCACAGCAATGATATATAACACCGAAATAAGATTTTCATATCCCAAGAAAATATAGAACATAAAGGGAAAGAAACACCACTGTATGTAGGCTACACGTACGGAAGTGGTGTAATAACATTCACATATAAAATTGAACTAGGGAAAGAGTAACACATAGCTGCTTACAGAGCAAACCAATTACTCTGATGTCGTCAAACTAACTAATGTTTTTTTGCTTCAAAAACTCTGGGTGAACTGGAGGATGTCATTAATCTCTATCATGATATTCAGGGCCAGAGTCTTCTGCGCATTTACAGATGTATACTGGTGAATGTGTATTTTTGCCAGTATACACCTGAACACGAATTTATTGCTGAAACGTAATATTTCGTTCCCTTCTACTGAAGACGCTACAGGGAATTTTAGCTGTCTAGAAGGTCCGTCGCTCACCCTGGCCAGATACTTACTGTCTTTGGAAAGCTAAAACTCCCCCTGAAGATGTTCTCCGCAGAAGGGAAGGGTTTCGACAAAGTATTCATCCGATCGCGGCATAACGGTGGTGGTGGTTAGTGTTTAACGTCCCGTCGACAACGAGGTCATTAGAGACGGATAGCCAACTCACGTTAGGGAAGGATTGGGAAGGGAATCGGCCGTGCCCTCTCAAAGGATCCATCCCGGCATTTTCCTGAAACGATTTAGGGAAAACACGGAAAACCTAAATCAGGATGGCTGGAGACGGGATTGAACCGTCGTCTTCCCGAATGCCAGTCCAGTGTGCTAACCACTGCGCTACCTCGCTCTGTGCGGCATAACGGTTATTTCTGTTGACAGACTGGCAGTTAATTTTTCACCCCTTTTACACGCCATCTCCCTTACAAATTGCAATTTTTTCTCTGCTCTACCTGCGTACTGAATTGTTTTTATTCATTCTGCTTCTACTCTTGTTTTTTCTATTGCATTGCTTGTTAATCTCTCAGCACAAAAAGTGCAAAACTTTAGTGATAAACTACACACCTGAGGAACACCTGCTGCTAAACCAATTTCATCTGTTCTGTCGTCGTCAATCCTAACTATAATAAGGTTATTGGAAGATCATCTGTTAACAGAATAGTCCCGTTTAACTTTTGTGTACTGGTGGATGCTTGCTGGGTAGCATATGCATGATTTTAGTTATTCTAGCTGGTCCAAGTACAAATTTTCTGTCTACGTACAGTCTCTTTGGCTTTCAGTCCACCGAACACCTTTACAGTCACCGTGAAGATATTCCAGTCTGTCACAAACGTTTTCCAAAATAATAAAACCGAAGTACATATTTTCAAGCAAAGGGGCGAGCATCCTCAGATATACAATGACATCTCGATTCCCTTGGGCTTTCCTCAATCCAAACTAGTGCTCTTTTACGCTTTTCTAAATTCTTATTACAAAACTTCTCAGCGGAAACCTACACACGACATTTGTAACGTGACACGTGAAAGTGCAAGGGGTGTTCAACAAGAAACGAGCCCGAGGCATAATTACAGAGACCGGTACCTGGTTAACATCGCAGCCCCGGGTATTTTCTGAGACCACCATTCACTGCTTTGTGTCACAGTGGGACAAGTGTCTCAACAGCCAGGTTCAATACTACTAACAATCAGGTATTAGTTTTTGTAATTATGCTTCCGGTTCACTTCTTTTTGAATGCCCGTTATAATGGTCCAATAGTATTTAAAGTCTTTTTCGTTTTGTTTATCTTCTAGGTAACTGCTTTCGTGCTTCATCTGGCGTTTCATGACGGGCAACGGATTTCTTTTTCTTCCTCAGTTTGCCTATGATATTCTAGACTTCCTATCCCATTCTGAGTTCCGTATGTTTTTCACATAATTCCTGGCCACACTCTATCTAAACCTGTTTGCCATCTTTTACGTTTGCCGCCATCTCTCCATTGTTGCTGAGTACGTCTTGTGTTCTGAATTTCCTACGATCAATGTTCCTTAGGTACTTAATTGTTCTTGGTATTTCTTCTAATTTACCTTGCTTTTACTGTGTTTTAACCCCAGTCACCAACTGTTCATCGGCTCCTAGCTACACTGATCAGTCTACATTAATTTCTTATTCAGTTTCCTATGTTGTGACTGTGTAGACTTTCCTGGCGTACTAACAGATCAAATTCTTGCCGACTCTTCAGCCGGATGAAACGGTCATTTGCACACAATATTTTCCCAGTCGTCTGTTGCCCATCTTCAGGTGAGGAAAGCTACGTCACTCTCGCGAACGATGGAACCTATATAAGCAGCGAAAATACAGAATCGCATGCGCTGAGGTAATGAGCAGGCGCTCGAACGTTTTTGCTGACCCCTGTCGCAAGAAGAGTTGCCGCATCTTCAAAAGTTCATACTGACAAAAAACGATATATCGTTAAAAGTTGACACTCATAACGGGCCTATTCAGATGCTGTTGTTTCTCCATAACTGATAAAATAGGATTCCAAGTTTTACTTAGCTGGTATCCACTATCAGACTTAACGATATTATCTGTTAGTCTAATTTAGACAGATTTCTTAAAAACACCATCCCAGTAACGCGAGGTGTTTGCAACCAATTGTGTCTCACTGTGTAACAACCAATGTTCCTCTGTAAGACGGTGCTCAGCCACTGCAGATTTGTCATGTTGTAATAATCGCGTATGGCGATGGTGTTCAACACATCTGTCATTGACGGTACGAATAGTTCAGCCAATGTATATTTTGCCGCATTCACACGGTACTCTGTAAACGCCAGGCTTCCTCAAATCTAACTCATCCTTAATAAAGCCAAGAAGTGCTGTTATCTTAGCTGGCTGATGGAATGTATTTCATAAAAATCTTGGTAGAACGTTCCCAGCATATAGAAGGAAAGACACATTATTAAAAGCGTTCTCGGCTGATTTAGGTAACGGTCCAAACTCAAATGTCCTTCGAATTTGTGTGTCAGTATAGCTGTTACGGTTAAACGCGTCATTAAGATGTTGCCAGTCTTGTGGTAAATTCTCAGCATCCTGGATAGTATATGCTTTTGTGACCAAAGTCCGTGGGACACCTATACGGTCTAGTCGATCTATGACAGATTGTAGCATGGAAATACCTAATCGTATCTGTCGATTTCCTACAGACTCTGAGTCCAAAAGTTCCATCACCTCATTTTACAAACCAGTAAATCAAAAAATGATAACTCCCTCTCCTTTTCCGTCTCCATCAAGAATCTGGTATTACGATGAAGAGAATTAAAATGATCCAATAACCGGTACAAAGAATCTTTCCAATATAGCCAAATACGAAACATATTGTCAACATACCTCAAAAAACAAGTAGGCTTAAAAAAAGTTTTCAGTGCCACATCCACAAAAATATTAGACTATGATACACAGGGTGTTGCAAAAAGGTACGGCCAAACTTTCAGGAAACATTCCTCACACACGAAGAAAGAAAATATGTTATATGGACATATGTCCGGAAAAGCTTACTTTCCGTGTTAGAGCCCATTTTAGTTTCGTCAGCAAGTACCGTACTTCCTCGATTCACCGCCAGTTGTCCCAATTGAAGGAAGGTAATGTTGACTTCGGTGCTTGTGTTGACATCCGACTCATTGCTCTACAGTACTAGCATCAAGCACATCAGTACGTAGCATCAACAGGTTAGTGTTCATCACGAACGTGGTTTAGCAGTCAGTGCAATGTTTAAAAATGCGGAGTTGGCAGATGCCCATTTGATGTATGGATTAGAACGGGGCAATAGCCGTGGCGACGTACGTTTGTATCGAGACACATTTCCAGAACGAAGGTGTCCAGACAGGAAGACGTTCAAAGCAATTGTTTGGCGTCTTAGGGAGCACGGAAGATTCCAGCCTATGACTCGCGATTGGGGAAGACCCAGAACGACGAGGACACCTGCAATTGTTGAGGCAATTCTTCGTGCAGTTGACGATAACCCTAATGTCAGCGTCAAAGAAGTTGCTGCTGTACAAGGTAACGTTGACCACGTCACTGTATGGAGAGTGCTACGGGAGAACCAGTTGTTTCCTTAGCATGTACAGCGCGTTCAGGCACCATCAGCAGCTGACTGGCCTCCATGGGTACACTTCTGCGAATGGTTCATCCAACAATGTGTCAATCTTCATTTCAGTGCAAATGTTCTCTTTACGGATGAGGCTTCGTTCCAACGTGAGACAATTGTAAATTTTCACGATCAACATGTGTGGGCTGACGAGGATCCGCACGCAATTACGCAATCACGTCATCAACATAGATTTTCTGTGAACGTTTGGACAGGCATTGTTGGTGACGTCTTGATTGGACCCCATGTTCTTCCACCTACGCTTAATGCAGCACGTTATCATGATTTCATATAGGATACTCTACCTGTGCTGCTAGAACATGTGCCTTTACAAGTACGACACAACATGTGGTTCATGAACGATGGAGCTCCTGCACATTTTAGTCGACGTGTTCGTACGCTTCTGAATAACAGATTCGGTGACCGATGGATTGGTAGAGGCGGACTAGTTCCATGGCCTCCACGCTCTTCTGACCTCAACTCTCTTGACTTTCATTTATGGGGGCATTTGAAAGCTCTTGTCTATGCAACCCCGGTACCAAATGTAGAGACTCTTCGTGCTCGTATTGTAACGGCTGTGATACAATACGCAATTCTCCAGGGCTGCATCAGCGCGTCAGGGATTCCTTGCGACGGAGAGTGGATGCATGGATCCTCGCTAACGGAGGACATTTTCAACATTTCCTGTAAGAAAGTGTTTGATGTCACGTTGGTACGTTCTGTTGCTGTGTGTTTCTATTCCATGATTAATGTGATTTGAAGAGAAGTAATAAAATTAGCTCTAACATGGAAAGTAAGTGTTTCCGGACACATGTCCACATAACATATTTTCTTTCTTTGTGTGTGAGGAATGTTTCCTGAAAATTTGGCCGTACCTTTTAGTAACACTCCGTATAAGTGAAATACAGACATGTAAATCTATAAAACAAAGGAAATAATAGAAACTAAAGTCGCATGGAAAAAATGGTGTCTCAAACAGCCTGATGTAATGGAAGAATGGTGACATAACTAGAGCAGGATTCTTCTCACGTGGTACTTCGTTTAGACTGTAAGGTTTTTTTCGAGGAGTATTGTGATTTGAAGAGAAGTAATGAAATAATCTCGAACATGGTAAGTAGGCGTTTCGGGACACATGTCCACGTAACATATTTTCTTTCGTTGTGTGTGAGGAATGTTCCTGAAAGTTTGGCCGTACCTTTTTGTAACACCCTGTATACTCTGCGGGGAGTTAGCGTTTCCACAGGAATGAAATACATCAGGTGCATCGACGAGGGCGTGGGCTGCAACTCCCTTCATTCCTTACAGGAGATGTCGACGTCGTCGTCGTTCTACAGTTTACAAAAACATTGAGGTCGTCGAACTTACTACAACAGCAGGAGACAAGAAGAACCGCATTCCAGTGAAGACTGTTGCAGCCCACTCCCTTGTCGATGGACCTTCTGTATTTCACGGATGTTCGCTAAATTTTAACTTGGATATAAACGACACATTCTCACATGGGAATGGATGGTTTACTGTTGCCATAGTGAGAGGTGGTAGTGGAGTTTCTAGTGTACCTGGACTTGAAATTTTTAATGATAGACTGGTTCGACAGAAGGGCTTGGATATTTCAGTGGTGAATTTCACCACAACTAAGTTTCTTGCCAGATGTCTTGTTTTAAGTCTGGTTTGTATATCTGCCACTTCCAGATTTTGATCTATATTTAAACGTTACAGGGTATAGTGTTTAATAACAGCCACGTCGTGAGATGAAAGATATCAATGCAGCTGGTGATCTAAGACTGGAGATAGAGGAGGACTTACTAGAGAAGCTGAACTCAGAACCGATGGACTAAAAGAACACACACGTACATAAAAACGAGGGAGTCTAAGTAACTTCAGCTGAATATGAAGATGTAATAAAAAATAGTATATTAAGTAAACCTATGCTCACCGGAACGTTTGAGGCTACTGAGCGTCACGCTATTGGTGGTGTACCACCTTGCCTTCCTCTGATGTCTCACCCCGTCAATTACAAGGGACCTACAATTTAAAATAGATTCTCAACCACATCGCTGCTTTGCATTTTTTCACATTAACAAATGGTTACCAGAGGTCAAAGAAGGATGAATGCTGAAAACAGCTCAAGGACTGACTAATTACAATTACTGAAATCTAATTTTATAGGGAAAAGTTATAGGAATTTGAAAATATGTAAATTAATTGAAACATAGACAAATATAAGTTTATCACAACGGCAGATGTAAATCACAAGTACATACACGTATGGTAGATGCAGATAATCTTGACTTATTTTATACAGGCCCACCTGTCACAAAAACTCCGAAATTAGTTCAGTTCACAAGTTGAAGGTTGAAAGTAAACACTATTTTACTAACTTTTTCTAGGACTAGATTACATAAATAACATTTAACTAACATACCGGGTACCATTATTACTGCGAACAGTCTTAATAAAAACATCAGATTTAGTCAAGTCGTATTGGAAATAGATCCTCGAACAATGATGAATTTTAGTTGAGAACAATTTTTGAAGTTAAGACTGTCTTTAATCAAAGTGCCACTGTAGTGAAAACGGTGCGCCAACGTAGCAACAAGAGCTTCTGTTACTGCTGCAGTCACCAGAAAAGTATTCTTGTCTCACTTTATGCATATCTAGCATAGGCTATTATTCTTGTCTGCATCGTCAAGAGACAGCAGTTTCAAGAAGCAGAGATCGATTTTGAGAACATAAAGGATGTTCTTGTGCGGCTAGTGGTTTTTCAGTGCATGTAAGTACACGTCAATAACGCTTTATGCTTACACTCATCTCTCCTGGGCACTGTATTTCGTCAAGGTCATTCATTCATTTATCAGAAAAACCGATGCATTCGCAACTAACACTCCACGGCACGTATTTCACGACTCGAGTCGAAACTTGCTATGGTCGACGTCAGTGATAGTCGAAAGAGTGGTCGAGAAGTCCGCAGACCTCTACGGAAAGGTTCGTACTACTTTGCTCCATGACAGATAATGCAATACATTTTACTGAGCAGCGAATACGCTGCAGTATGCAACAGAGATGAATTTAGGTTCCTGCCTTAGTTCCGATCCAGTTAAACGAAGTTTATTGCTTCAGTCGGTTACATTTTATGACAACGGTCTGTGAGGTCATGCGGAAATACTGTCCGCCTCTATTGCTGCTGAAGATGTGATGATACGTAGCAGTAAAAGTGTGTGTGTGTGTGTGTGTGTGTGTGTGTGTGTGTGTGTGTTGAGCGACTGTCTGTTCCGGACGAGAAATGCGTGATGTATTGCGGATTGCGGCAGCGCTGATCCTGTTTGACAACGGTGTTAACATCATGAACATCTGTGTATATCATGGGAATAACGCGTTAGACAGCTAGAGATAATTCCGATGGTGTCACTCGAACTGGGTACGCTCAACTCGAAGGTGCGTGAACAGCAGCAGCAGAAACTGCTGTTAGCAGGCTACTACTGAAGGCTCTTTATCTGACTTCGAACAAATATGTTAGCCTATTTGAAATACGGTTTCTTTCAAGATTGCAACTTATTATACTCGATAAAAGATTAAAGAAGTGAAATAAAACTAGTAAACTATATAGTAAGGTTTAGGTAATACACCTTCTACCGAAAGTCGAAACATCCATTTGGTCTCAAAGACCAGAATTAGCTAACGTACAAGAGCTTTTAGAAAGTAATTAAGTAAAGTCAATACGTCACAGGGTCGTCTTTCATGAAAAGACGCTTTCATTTAGTGTACGAAAACGAAAAAATTAATATGATGCTCCAGTTTCAGTGGTTAGGTGTTAAAATGCTAATTCTTTCTTTAACCCGATTCATCGAAAAAAGTCTCGGCTCTTACTGATTGGGCTTCTTACAGCCAAGATTAGAAACAGAAGATAATAATTGGGTAGAAGCAACGTAATCGAATAAAGAAAAATTTAAGTATCCTGGGGGGGGGGGGGGGGGGGAGTAGAGGGGGCGAGGGTAAAAATCGTCTTGAGGAGGAATGGAAAGTAATACTAAAAAGAGTTTTCGCAGTATTAGGCTGAAGCGGAAAAGGAACTGGCATAGGCATGTGTACTCAAGTGCAGAGGCGTGTAAACCCCCAGACCACGGCGCTGCAGTCGGCAATGCCAATATAAGACATCAAGTGTATGGCGCGTTTGTTAGAGCGATTACTGGTGCTCGAATTGCAGCTTATCAATATTTAAGTAAGTTTGAACGTGGTGTTATAGTCGGCGCAGGAGAGATGGGACACAGCATCTCCGGGATAGCGACGAAGGGGAGATATTCCCATAACACTATTTCAGTAGTGGCCTCGAACACCAGTAATCCGATAAAGCATCAAATCTCTGACATCACTGCGGCCGGAAGAAGATCCTACAAGAACAGGACCAACGACGACTGAAGAGAATCGTTCAACGTGACAGGAGTGCAGCCCTTCCGCAAATTGCTGCAGATTTCTATACTGTGTCAGCGTGCGAACCATTCAACGAAACATCATCGATATGATCTTTCGCAGCCGAAGTCCCACTAGTGCACCCCCGACAAAAAGCCTTAGGCTTCGCCTCGACCCGTCAACACCGACACTGGACTGTTGATGACTGGAAAAATGTTGCCTGCTCATACGAGTCTCGATACAAATTTCATCGAGCAGATGGACGTGAACGGGTGTGGAGACAACCTTATGAATCCATGGACCCTGCATGTCAGTGGGGGAGTGTTCAAGATAGTGGAGGCTCTGCGATGATTTGTGGCGTATTCAGTTTGAGTGATATGGGAGCCCTGATACGTTTAGATACGACTATGACTGGTTACCCGTACGTAAGCATCCTGTCTGATCAACTGCAGCCGCACATGTCTATCGGGAAATTCCAGCAAATCATTACGGCGCCCCGTGAAATAGCTGCAGAGTTGCTCCAGGGACACTCTTCTGAGTTTGGAAGCTTCCGTTGGCCACCAAACTCCCCAGACATAAACATTGTTAAACGTATCTGATATACCTTGCAAGGCGATGTTCAGAAGAGATGCACACCCCACAGTACTCTCACGGATTTATGGACAGCCCGGCAGTGTTTGTTGTGTCAGTTCCCTCCAGCAATACTTGCAGCATTAACCGAATCCATATCACGTCTTGTTGCTGCACTTCTGCGTGCTCGCGGGGGCGTTACACGATATTAGGAGTACTAGTGTAGGAAAATGACCACACACACCCTTATTACCAAGATTAAATCTTGAGGAGACCGTATTATTTGATGCAGCTGCTATTAAATCTGGTGCTTCCAAAGAAATACCGGAAACTGTATCCGCCTTATACAATACGCAGACAGTTTATTTTGTTTCATCACTGTGTGTGCCATTTTCAGTTCCTTATTGTTCTGCCTGAAAGATTTTTGTGACACGTTATCTTGCGCAGGTTCTTATGAGTTCAATTAAAGCCGTTTCTTTAGAAAGAGGAGTAACGTTAAGTTAAATATTATAACAATGTGCGAAATTTTGGAAACAATATATATAAGATATAATTCGTCGTGATTGAGGTAAGTAGTACGTGAATTAAAGTGAAATTATCACACATATGTCTTATATAAACTGCTTAAGTTCAGTTCTTAAGAAAATTTTCCGATAGAATAACTAAGAACTACTGAAATATTCGTGAGTAGCAGACCAATAAATAAATAGTTTCTTGTATATGGCGAAAATTTGCTCCATAGGAAGTATCATTTGCCTTTTAATCAATAACATCTTCGAATTCAATGCAAGTGGTGGGCACACACTTATAACCGCCGGTGACCAAATAATGTGCGATCAGTATTAAGAAAAAGACTGAACTTTGGCACTGCAATACTATAAATGAGAAAGAGGTCAGGTTTCAGACAATAACACGAGAATATCTGAACGCTTCGCTGTCTGTGATATGATGGATCCATGTGGAGAAGAACGTATGTAGGTAGGGAGAATGTTCCACAGGTGGTAAATTATAATGAAAGCTGATTAAGAGGAGGTAGGGAAAAATATTAATTTACTTCAAATAAATAGGGCGAGAACGGTCATATTAATGAAGAAAAACATAAGAGACGACTTTATCGAGAAAAGAAACGGGCAATGCAACATCGGTTCAGTGTAGTGCAGATTGAGATTACAACTGAATTTGGGTTCGAGTCCCGGCCTGGCACAAATTTTTATATGTCACTAATACATCTATACCTAATATAGCTGATGTCAAAGAATTCTCAGTCACAAAATAAATTTCGAAAACATGGTTACTTTGTACTTTTTCATACGATCAGGAGCTATTGCCTATGAGAACATTGAAGGCTATCATTGCCTAGGTCTATATTTACTCCTCAAAAGCTATTACATTTTTTATGATAACATATTTCTGTTCCAGGAGACATAATTTAATTCTGTACGTTAGCTCTGAACACTTCTCATACAGCTGCAGCAGTTTAAGCATGCTATCTTAAGGAATATATATATTCTTAGAGTCGCAGCGGTTGATGTTAAAGACACTACTTGCTCTTTGATGCAGTTAGGATCATTGTGGTATGCACAACTTTTCAATGGGTTGGCGCCGAATAAAGTAGTCTGCAAAATTACAACTCCCATGTAAAATAATCTCATGCAGACAACAACATCCGATAAGATGGGACAGATATCGCAAAACACATTTTTTGCCCATCTACACATAATATTTAGCACTTACGACCTCATTCCGCAGCGTAGCAACTGAAGAATGGAGAAATGGGAGCAGATTATGATCTTTCATAGAGAAAAATAAAATTATGATACTAGTGTTGTTTTCGGCCATACTAAGTCACCGTTATGGGCATGTTTCGAAATATATCAGTTCAACGCTACAAATACGGTTATCTACAATTGCACCACAAAAAAATGGTTCAAATGGGACTTCTAAGGTCATCACAACCCTTCAACTTACAACTACTTAAACCTAACTAACCTAAGGACATCACACACATCCATGCCCGAGGCAGGATTCTAACCTGCTACCGTAGCGGTCACGCGGTTCCAGACTGTAGCGCCTAGAACCACTCGACCACTCCGGCGGGCAATTGGACAACACCTGAAACTGAACTAATCGTACAATGTATTTGTCACCCCATCAAAAGAGCACATGTGTCGCTTAGGAGCATTGTACACGGTTCAGATCTAGTACCAATTGTCACGTGGCCATCCACCTCTAACGCAAGTCGTAGCAATGAAGTGGAATATACGTGCCAGTCGGATGTATAGAACCTGCTCAGGTAAGGTGGTTCGATGCAGAAACGCCAAAGATCCACAGAAGGAAGCTATCGTGTCTGACTGAGCGCATGGCCACACCATACGTAGAGTTGCCCCGTTTGTTGGTGTATCAACGACGTCTACACAAAGTGTCTACAGAATAAGGTGTATCATACACGTTCATGTAACAAGACATAAGAAGAATGGTCACGAAGAGATCACAATCGCCATGGACGGGAGACGAGTAACACACCTGAGAGATGACAATCGGCTTTTATTCCAACAGCAATTGCAGCTGTCAGTGACTGTAGTTCAATACTAACAAATTTCTGAGCGGACACTGAGGAAGGAACGGCATGGAGCGAACATTTGCAGTCGGGCACCTAGGAAAAGGTCACTGCATAAAGCGACACTTACAGCTAACTTCAGTGGACCAAGCAACGTATAAAGCATATAGTAGCTATATGGAGACGCGTATTGTTCCGCCGAGTTGAGCTACGGCATACCTCTTCCCAAATGACGTACGCTAACGAGTGCACCGACGGTCAAGTTAGACGTCGAACCCATAAAACGAGGCAGGTTCATAAATGATTTGTACAAGAGGTTTACATAAACAAAGTGTACTTGAAAAACGGTTACAAGGTATCGTTGATTTACTTTTTGACTGGTTTTGCAGATACAGTAATTTCCATCCAGTTCAGTGCATATATTGAGACGTGGCACAAGTTCCTTTATGCGCTCCACGAAAAACTCTCTCTTCACATCCTTCGTGCACATCCGAACCTCTTTCTGCACCTGCTCCTCAGTCGAAAATTTAATTCCACTCTTGTGTTTCTTCAGGGAGGTGAAAAGATGATAACATGAGGGCGCCAAGTCAGGGCAATGCGGGGAATAGTTCAAAACATCCCATCGAATCGAGTCCTAGAGCGCCTTGGTGGCTGTGTCAGATGGGCCGTTGTCATGCACCAAGGACATTCCTCTCGTCAGCTGTCCCCTCCTTTTGTTCTCATTGTCCGTCTTTTGGTCTCATAATATCGATCTTCACCTGATGCAGAAATTCGAGGATAATGATGCCTTTCTGTCCCAAAACACTGACGCCATGATTTATTGCCCGAAATAGCGAATTTTTTGGCTGGTGGGGAATTGGTGTGACGCCACTGTGACGACTGTCTTTTTGTCTCAGGCTTGTAGTGAGCCTTCCACGTTTCATCTCCAGTCACAGTAGACCTCATTAAACTCTCATCTTCCAATTCAAGTCGTTCAGGAAAGTCGATTGCGCTATTGATCCGATTTTTATTGTTCTGCGCTGTAAGCTGTTTTAGGATCCATCTTGCGCACAATTTCTTGTATCCCAGCGTTTCTATGAATGTCTCGTGTAAGAGTGTCCTAGGTCTGCCCGTTGGGCCGTGCGGCCTAACGCCCGGCTTTACGGGCGGGAAGGAGCGCCGGTGCCCGGCATGAATCCTCCAGGCGGATTTGTGTCGAGGTCCGGTGAACCGGGCAGTCTGTGGATGGTTTTTAGGCGGTTTTCCATCTGCCTCGGCAAATGCGGGGTGGTTCCCC
The DNA here is from genome assembly GCF_023897955.1 of Schistocerca gregaria. NCBI lineage: Eukaryota > Metazoa > Arthropoda > Insecta > Orthoptera > Acrididae > Schistocerca > Schistocerca gregaria. The sequence continues at coordinate 281,075,773 of NC_064926.1, forward strand.
TTATTCCGCCTCAGCTACACTACGTCGTAGGTTGCTGCTCAAACAAGTTCTCCACGCACGCGTACACTACCATTACTCTACCACGCTAACATAGGGGTTAAAATGGTTCAAATGGCTCTGAGCACTATGGGACTTAACATCTGTGGTCATCAGTCCCCTAGAACTTAGAACTACTTAAACCTAAGTAACCTAAGGACATCACACACATCCATGTCCGAGGCAGGACTCGAACTTGCGACCGTAGCAGTCGCGCGGCGGGGGACGGACCCTCTCCGTCGTTTCTACGTCCCTGGTTAACATAACATAACATAAGAGTGTTCTGTAGAGTAACGTAAAAATCGCAGAAATTTCATTCACTGTCAATCGACGGTCTTCAGACCCTATTTCCTCTAGGTATCGTATCTCATCAGTCAAAATGCAATATGTTCCACTCCTCTGTTGGTAATGAACATTTGTTCTGCCCCCACCAAACTCCCTACACCACCTAAACACGTGAATCTTTGTATAGAGAAATAACAAATTACAAGATGTTTAACCGGCTGGTGTAAAGGTGCTTCAATACTTTTTTGGCATACAAACGTAAAAAATTCACATTCGCGATGGCAAATAAATGCCGTTGTGCTAGAAACTCAAAATTTTGAACCATTATCAAATTTTTCTGTATTTTGTTTGCGACTGTTAATGAGTTGAGTAAAATAGGTTCTTTATAGTAAATAGCCCCCCATGAACCTTGGACCTTGCCGTTGGTGGGGAGGCTTGCGTGCCTCAGCGATACAGATGGCCGTACCGTAGGTGCAACCACAACGGAGGGGTATCTGTTGAGAGGCCAGACAAACGTGTGGTTCCTGAAGAGGGGCAGCAGCCTTTTCAGTAGTTGCAGGGGCAACAGTCTGGGTGACTGACTGATCTGGCCTTGCAACATTAACCAAAACGGCCTTGCTGTGCTGGTACTGCGAACGGCTGAAAGCAAGGGGAAACTACAGCCGTAATTTTTCCCGAGGACATGCAGCTTTACTGTATGATTAAATGATGATGGCATCCTCTTGGGTAAAATATTCCGGAGGTAAAATAGTCCCCCATTCGGATCTCCGGGCGGGGCCTACTCAGGAGGATGTCGTTATCAGGAGAAAGAAAACTGGCGTTCTACGGATCGGAGCGTGGAATGTCAGATCCCTTAATCGGGCAGGTAGGTTAGAAAATTTAAAAAGGGAAATGGATAGGTTAAAGTTAGATATAGTGGGAATTAGTGAAGTTCGGTGGCAGGAGGAACAAGACTTCTGGTCAGGTGACTACAGGGTTATAAACACAAAATCAAATAGGGTAATGCAGGAGTAGGTTTAATAATGAATAGGAAAATAGGAATGCGGGTAAGCCACTACCAACAGCATAGTGAACACATTATTGTGGCCAAGATAGATACGAAGCCCACACCTACTACAGTAGTACAAGTTTATATGCCAACTAGCTCTGCAGATGATGAAATTGAAGAAAAGTACGATGAAATAAAAGAAATTGTTCAGATAGTGAAGGAAGACGAAAATTTAATAGTAATGGGTGACTGGAATTCGAGTGTAGGAACAGGGAGAGAAGGAAACATAGTAGGTGAATATGGATTGGGGCTAAGAAATGAAAGAGGAAGCCGCCTAGTAGAATTTTGCACGGAGCACAACTTAATCATAGATAATACTTGGTTTCAGAATCATGAAAGAAGGTTGTATACGTGGAAGAACCCTGGAGATACTAAAAGGTATCAAATAGATTATATAATGGTAAGACAGAGATTTAGGAACCAGGTTTTAAGTTGTAAGACATTTCCAGGGGCAGATGTGGACTCTGACCACAATCTATTGGTTATGACCTGTAGATTAAAACTGAAGAAACTGCAAAAATGTGGGAAATTAAGGAGATGGGACCTGGATAAACTGAAAGAACCAGAGGTTGTACAGAGTTTCAGGGAGAGCATAAGGGGACAATTGACAGGAATAGGGGAAAGAAATACAGTAGAAGAAGAATGGGTAGCTCTGAGGGATGAAGTAGTGAAGGCAGCAGAGGATAAAGTAGGTAAAAAGACGAGGGCTGCTAGAAATCCTTGGGTAACAGAAGAAATATTGAATTTAATTGATGAAAGGAGAAAATATAAAAATGCAGTAAATGAAGCAGGCAAAAAGGAATACAGACGTCTCAAAAATGAGATCGACAGGAAGTGCAAAATGGCTAAACAGGGATGGCTAGAGGACAAATGTAAGGATGTAGAAGCTTATCTCACTAGGGGTAAGATAGAAACTGCCTACAGGAAAATTAAGGAGACCTTTGGAGAGAAGAGAACCACGTGTATGAATATCAAGTGCTCAGATGGCAACCCAGTTCTAAGGAAAGAATGGAAGGCAGAAAGGTGGAAGGAGTATATAGAAGGTTTATACAAGGGTGATGTACTTGAGGACAATATTATGGAAATGGAAGAGGATGTAGATGAAGACGAAATGGGAGATACGATACTGCGTGAAGAGTTCGACAGAGCACTGAAAGACCTGAGTCGAAACAAGGCCCCCGGAGAAGACAACATTCCATTAGAACTACTGACAGCCTTGGGAGAGCCAGTCATGACAAAACTCTACCCGCTGGTGAGCAAGATGTATGAGACAGGCGAAATACCCTCAGACTTCAAGAAGAATATAATAATTCCAATCCCAAAGAAAGCATGTGCTGACAGATGTGAAAATTACCGAACTATCAGTTTAATAAGTCACAGCTGCAAAATACTAACGCGAATTCTTTACAGACGAATGGAAAAACTGGTAGATGCGGACCTCGGGGAGGATCAGTTTGGATTCCGTCGAAATGTTGGAACACGTGAGGCAATACTGACCTTACGACTTATCTTAGAAGAAAGATTAAGAAAAGGCAAACCTACGTTTCTAGCATTTGTAGACTTAGAGAAAGCTTTTGACAATGTTGACTGGAATACTCTTTTTCAAATTCTAAAAGTGGCAGGGGTAAAATACAGGGAGCGAAAGGCTATATACAATTTGTACAGAAACCAGATGGCAGTCATAAGAGTCGAGGGGCATGAAAGGGAAGCAGTGGTTGGGAAAGGAGTGAGACAGGGTTGTAGCCTCTCCCCGATGTTATTCAATCTGTATATTGAGCAAGCAGTAAAGGAAACAAAAGAAAAATTTGGAGTAGGTATTTAAATTCATGGAGACGAAGTAAAAACTTTGAGGTTCGCCGATGACATTGTAATTCTGTCAGAGACGGCAAAGGACTTGGAAGAGCAGTTGAACGGAACGGACAGTGTCTTGAAAGGAGGATATAAGATGAACATCAACAAAAGCAAAACGAGGATAATGGAATGTAGTCAAATTAAATCGGGTGATGCTGAGGGAATTAGATTAGGAAATGAGACACTTAAAGTAGTAAAGGAGTTTTGCTATTTAGGAAGTAAAATAACTGATGATGGTCGAAGTAGAAAGGATATACAATGTAGACTGGCAATGGCAAGGAAAGCGTTTCTGAAGAAGAGAAATTTGTTAACATCGAATATAGATTTATGTAGCAGGAAGTCGTTTCTGAAAGTATTTGTTTGGAGTGTAGCCATCTATGGAAGTGAAACATGGACGATTACTAGTTTGGGCAAGAAGAGAATAGAAGCTTTCGAAATGTGGTGCTACAGAAGAATACTGAAGATAAGGTGGATAGATCACGTAACTAATGAGGAGGTATTGAATAGGATTGAGGAGAAGAGAAGTTTGTGGCACAACTTGACTAGAAGAAGGGATCGGTTGGTAGGACATGTTTTGAGGCATCAAGGGATCACAAATTTAGCGTTGGAGATAAGCGTGGAGGGTAAAAATCGTAGAGGGAGACCGAGAGATGAGTACACTAAGCAGATTCAAAAGGATGTAGGCTTGCACAGGATAGAGTAGCATGGAGAGCTGCATCAAACCAGTCTCAGGACTGAAGACAACAACAACAACATAGTAAATAGGTTAAGCGATATTGGGATTATTTTGAAAAGTTGTCTGGGTGAACCTTACTGAGTTGATGAAACGTGTGGGTGCATCTGGAAGAGAAACCGTTTGTGATTTATGAGGAGAATAAAATTTATTTCTTTTATGAGACCCTCCAAATCTTGATACTGAGTTGCAAATAAACTTTTTAAGTACAGTATGTTGCATAAAACAGCAAGTTACAGCTGTGATCAGCTTCTAGGAAAGACATATCATTGTTGTTTGAAAAAGAAAACGAAGTTGCAAATTAGCTTCTTAAATGACTATGGAAGATGTTGTATTGCCACATTTTCAAAAAAAGGAGCGCTGTGGACGTGTGGCAGACAGACAACTGCAGCTGCTAATGCTTCATGCAGACTTCTAACTAACAAATTTACTGTTTGACATTTTTTGTTTCTGTAATTCCAGAGAATCTACTACACTGAAAATTGGTTTGGCAAGTACTGATGGGAGTTTGACAGTCTTATTAAAAAATCTGGGATTTAACCATGGAAATTTGTAGATAGCTATGTGAAAGATTATACAGCCATGATCAAATGAAAAACTGGTTCGTATATGAATGTATCTTCGTAATTGAAATCGTGGCAGGATGTGAGAAGTATCTGTTGACGAAGAAGGCAAAACTGGATGGGTTGGAGAAATATTTTCCAAGTACCAGCAACAAGGTTGGGTTCTGCAGCAAAACCGTACCAGCTTTGTTAAACAGTGTTATAATGGGCAAGTTGATGGCATGCTCATAAGTCAGTAGTGATTTGTGAAGGAATAGGTAGGGGTAAAGCAACTTCGGAACAGAAGTTTTTATATTCGTACTCCCTCCTACTGTAATTACGTGGAATCCAACATACAAGTACTACCATTTGCTGCTAAGGTACTACCATTTTCATCTAAACTAGTAGACTTCGGAGAGGAAAATGCTATGAGATAAGTTTGTGTCTATATTGTGAGAAGGAAGGTCTTTCAAAAAAGTGAAACATGTTCTGCCTTTTCAACTGATGATATTGATGTATTGGGCACCTGTAATTGAGCCGTGCGTGGCTCGTTTTCACGCCGTTTTTTGTTTGTCACCATCTCATTTTCTTATTCGATTTACTGGTGTCACTGTGCTCCTCTCTTACCTGCCACTGAGTGGCAGCAGCAGCGCTTATGGATAAGATCACTGTCGTATTATCTTTGAAGAGCCCGCTAGTATATCCGGCTCGTCATGTGTCGGGAGTTCAGAGAGCCAGTGCTTGCCGACCGCTGCCCACACACAAGAACTGTCTGACAGAACGAGAGAGGAGCGGGAACGACCGCTGGTTGGTCACTCGGTTGGTAGTCTCACTGTGCGACATGTATTTTGTCTTTTGGACGTTTCTGGGCCTCATCAGTTGGTCATCTTAACGTACGTGGGTCGTGCCTTATTCGTGCAGAGATGTCTTCGCTCAAGGGCAAGAGTTACCTCAGCATGCGTGGATCGGAGCAAGTGTGCCCGTGTCGTCATGTCTCTGAGTTCCGAACAGACATCGAGTTAGGTCGCTTGGAGCTGTAGTGAGCTTCGGACAACCAAGACTCGCCCTACCTTTGCCGAGACTCACAACTAGAGTGGGGGACGACCTTGGTTGGTCGTTCGGTCTGTCGTCTCATCGGACAACGTGTAGTTGGTCGCCGACAGTTTATGGAAACGCTCTGTGCGTGTGACTTGTCATTTCTCCTTGTTGTTCCGCGGTGACTGGCTTTAGGATTGTCGCAGTTCTTGGTGCAAGTGTTCGCGTGGAACTGTGTGTAGCTGCTGTGATTTCCGCTGAGCAGATGAATGCTGTGTGCGTACTGGAATAGGCAGTTGGTCGGTTGTGACGGAGCAGCGGGAAAGAGTCCACGGCCTGTAGTTCGACAGTATGATGTTGTTCTTCCTTCACTCTCTTTGAGTGGTTACTGTGCCTTGACTTTGTTTAGAAGCCAATTATTAAGACATATTCCTGCTGCGATCCTCGCCCTCGCTGATATGTTTGGTTGTCGTGCCGTTGGTCGGGTCAAATGGAATTGATTAGGTTGTTGGTTGGTTCTTCAGCCGTCCCTACGTCGTGCTGCCACCCGATAATTTAGCTTTACGCTTGGCTGCATGTCTCACACAAACTGTTAGTTTCCTCTCCAGGCCGGCCCTTGGAACAATTCTGAGCACCACTGCTCTGTTGTTTGTGATTGTGATTTTCTTTTGTCACAAGTACTGTGTCTGGCCTTCAGCCGTGTATTAATTTTGTCTGTTCTATATTCAGTACATGGCCTTCAGCCGAACCTTATTTGAAGTATTTTAAGACTAGGCCTTCAGCCGTGTTTTATTTAAAATTATTGTTTACTCTGTATTTACGCCTTCAGTCGCGTTTGTTTTAAAATCTGTGGCTTTCAGTCGTAATGTGTAAATTTCTGTCCCTAAGGTTTCTCTTTAATTATCTGGAATTCTTAAAATGGCCTCTAGCCATACTGTGTTAATACTTATTTTAAGGTTTGTCTTTAATTATTTTGAATAATTGTTTGGGCCTTCAGCTAGGAAGATATTTCAAGTTTTCTTAAGAAAATTTTCTGTTGTACTGTGTAAATGTTGGTCTTTAAAGATTGGCTTTTATTATGTTGAAATATTATTGGGCTTTCAACAGAATAATTAATTTAAATTTTCCTTAATACGACTTTTGCCTTTTAAAGAATTTCCTTTGCTGATCTGAAATATTATTTGGGTCCTTAGCCGAGAATACATTTTAATTGTACTTAAGTAAGACCTTCAGCTGTCTGCCTAATCCTTGTGTTTTGAAAGGAATTATTGAACCTTATTATTGAGAAGGTATGTCTCATCGGATAAACATATAAAGACAGGAAGAACATAAATACACAAGGGTACACAAACACATAGTGGGATAACACAAGGAAAGGACAGGTCTTGTTTTCAGTGTAACATTTGGTACTGCAGCCCAACCCAAAACTTCATTCCATAGATCGTCCCTCTTATTTCAACATTTGCTCCAGAAAAAAAAGAAAAGAAAAAAAAAGAATCCTATCCAAGCATGCTTTCTGTATTCTGTTCACATCCTCTTTCAAAAATAGTTTTTCTCCACTGTACACAACTTTTTTGGCCAAACCATTTTCTTATATCTTCTCAATGCATTTCTTCCAATTCATGATAGTTAGTTTCTTAAATAGTCTACACCCTCTTAAGCTAACTTAAACCCACTGAGCTCAGATGCTAAACTAAGGGACGACACAATGCATCAGCAAAAAAACAATTAACACAAACAGCAATGACAAAAAAATGCAAAGTGGCAAAGCAAGTTACAGTAAATCTAAATTACCAAGCAAATGCAACATTACAACTAATATGAGCCAATGTGCAGCAACAAGAAAAATAAATCAGTAGTAAAACTGGCTTAACAGAGTACTATAAAGTCAAATTCAGTAACACTATGCCTGGCAAACAGCAGCACCATATGCAATAACTTATATCTAAACATGACAAAGCTCAAGTAGAAAAAATATTACAGTAAAGACAACAATGCAGAAAAGGGAAATGTCTATTCACATATTAATATCTAAGTAGTTGAAAAGAAAATTAAGTATGCAGTAACTGTTATTAATCCCATCTCATTGTTCTTTCATTTCCAAATGCTCCTTTTTCGATGAACGTGGATCATAAAACGATTATTTAATAGATCTGTTGACAGAAAGTGTTCACATTAGCAAATGCATTTAATTTTATTTTATAAAACCAATGCTGCAACACAGCTGGAAACCAGATATCAAATGAAATAAGCAACTATGAAAGGCAAAGCATAAAAACATCATTCAATAGTCATGTGACATTTCATAAGTTAGTACAAATTCTCTCAACTCTCATAGAAAGACGCTTGTCATGATCAGATGTGCAGATGTAAGTAAGTATCTTTCCATGTAATGAGCGTGTCGTTTTTGTGATACTTTCTACAAAGGAATGGCAATAGCGAGGATAATGGCTTCTTTTTTTCTTGAGCCTCTGAAAGGCACACCCTAATGGTTTGTTTCCAGGTGGCTGTCGCGCAGCTGGGTGCCCACGACGCATTACGTGCAGGTGGTCACTTAACTTTCTTACCGAAATATTTACGACACCAGTTTCTGCTACAGTGGCAGTCTCATATAAAAATATTTTCACAGGTTGAGAATTTGCTTTACAAATGTGTAGAAAATAAAATCCTATAAATATAACATTATCCAAAAAATTTTCGTCAGCATTGTAAAACATTCCCCCATTTGCATACATTTCATAACTCTTAATGTACGATTCTTGGTTTCCAACAACCCTTTTCACAAACCAGTCCCTAACCATTACTCATTATTCCTTACCTTATTCGTCGACATGTCATCAATATTTCATCATAACAGATGCATAGCATAATCAAATAACTCATATAGCATCAGCTTATTGATCATAAACATATCTCAAAAGCATAATACACATCGACGTCATAATAATATCATAACATCTCAGTCAATTCTCAAAATCGTCGTAGCTTGCTCCAATAATTTGAAAACCTAAAAAATATTCTCTGCTCATTTCAATAATGTCATCTACCTCAACCGTACTTTAAAAATCATGATGGCACACCAAATACATCATTCAAAGCTCTCATAGTATCACAACGGTTCCGAAAAAAATATGAACATTTTACAAAGTACAGACAAAATACAATTTCATAAGTGTGAAATTATCCAACTGTGTAATTACGTCAACATATTTCACTGATTTGGTAAAATAAATATTTGTCTCCCTCAGTTGAATGATCAGATAGCTGTGTAATTCTGTGTTAGAGAAATATGGTACTGATGTGTAAAGTTGTATAAGCAAATACCATATTAGCTAGGGCTCCTTGTGCTTGCCAAACACATGCTACACAAATTAGGTGTGTACGCCCCTGAAGATTAATGTAATCATACCCTCAGGTGTTACAGATTACAGCAATGGAATGAAATGTATCAGGGAAAACCTTTATATCATTGTCATTCAAGAATCTTTGAAAATAAATGTTTTAAGTACAAAATTAATCCCTCAACTACGTGTACTGTAGCGCTAATCTGTGTGTCATGTTGTAAGATAATCTCTGTGGAAGTGTCGTAGTTACCGTTCTCCGAAAGCTAACTTCTGCAGAAGTCAATGTACTTAACTCATGGTAAACAAAAGTGAAATGCTTTGCGTATAGATATCTTAGTTATTATGCTTCTTGCCATGATGAAGAAAGTATTGTGCTGTAACGTATTGTTTTGCTACAGAAAAGGCTGTCTCATTGTAGCTATACCACAAAAGTTACTACTAAAACATGTTTTGTTTTCCAGAATAATTCAGAAAAACTATGCAGATTCAAAACAGATACAGCTCAAAAGCAATAATATAAATTATATCACTCATTAGTAGCGTCGTGATATAATCGTGTGGCTGTCAAATAAACTATCCACTGTGTTATTTGATATCTCCCAGAAAGTACTTTAAATCCAGAATGTATTTTCAAGTAATCCAAAATGTGGCATTGAAATCTCATTACCAGTACCGGTATATATTCTAAGTATGTGAGCCTTATAGTCGTTACGTAATCGTGCAACTAACAACCAAGAATGTACAAATAACAACACTGTGTCGTCTGTTCACTATAACAATGCATTCGTAATTTCTAATATTCCCTAGGTTCTTGACTGGATATTTAACTACATAACATTGTTACATTTTAACAGTTCTCAGTGTGACAAATTTTTCTTGTAGCGTGAAGTGAAAAATTTTATGGCAAAGACAAAGTTAAAAAGTAGATTATCTTTCAATAAACGGTTTTACATTTGAAATGTGGTACAATCTTTTACTCTTCATAGTACTCAGAGTTTCAGCTTGAACGCAATTATCATGCAGTATACGTCGGTAAAGAATAATGGAATTTTTCTCAAGGTTAGCGTCCATGTTATTTTTCTCTGAGCCAGCCGATGCACGTGGCTGCCTGCGGTGTGAGTTATTCATTGTCTGTCTCTTTGTTGGCGCGCGTCGTTATTGGGATTAGGAGACCCAACTTCTACAAAAACACCTTGTCGAGAGTGCCCTGCTCTGCTTGAATGCCGCCAGTTCTGATGAAATTCAGTTCTGTAGTTAGGATTATAGTCATGTCGGTAGATTTCATAATTTCTTTCAAGTCGGTCATGTGGTGGAGAATTTCTCCCAGAATCATAACTGCGCGGTGGACCGTTGCGTCTGAAATGGTTCTGTCTCATTTCATAATAATTATGCTGGTTCCCATTTTCTCTGATTGTCTCTGCCATATTCATTACTACGGAAATGCGATCGTTCTCTATAATTATTTTTACTCTGCCAATGGTTGTCATACGTGTGGTGTCTGCTTTGGTCACGATTTGCGTTGTAAGAATAGCCTTGTCGTGTCCAGTTATTGTTTCTGTCATCACGGAATTGTTTCAGATGTGACCTGCGTTTGTTGTGTTCCTGTTTTCGCGTTCCGCGATTGTCAGTGTCTATTTCTAATTCTTGTAAGTGTCCCTGAAAAGCTTCAATGTCGTCTTTGCAACGTCCTGCCAAAATAATATGCCGTAAGTGTTTAGGTAATTTGACTAGGCAAATGCGGATGAGTTCTGAGGGGCTGTATTGGTTTGAAAGATACTGATTCTTATGCAACATGTCTTCAAAATATTTAACAAGACTGGAGAATTCAGATTGTTCGAAACGTTTTATCACTATGATGCTATGTTTTACTCGGTCTTGTGTAGCTTGAGACCAATACGCTGAGAGGAAGGCATGATAAAATTCTCCTTCACTGTGACAATAGTGAGTGACTGATCGCATTGTTACAGCTGGTTCATCCTCCAAGTAGCCACACATAAATTCTAACCTGTGCTCCAATGACCAGTTGGGAGGAAAACAATGAGAGAACTGATGAAGCCATGCTTGTGGATGAATGTCGTTGCCGGAATTCTTAAGTGTTTTGAATTTACGTGTAGTAATAAACAGCTGAAGGTCCAAATGATCATGTCGGCGTGCCGCATGTCGGTCATTGTTACGTCGATTCGGCGGTTCCATCTCAAAATTCGGAGTACCTTGCCAATTTCTTTCATAATTTCCGAAGTGCCCTGTGTTATTATTTAGTGGGTGTTCCGTACTTCTATGTCCCTCTTCCCATACTGTAGCGCGAGTGTCCTCTGAAATACGTAATTTTTGTATAACCTGTGTCAGCTGATCTTGTACTTCCCGGATTTCTCTTTGGTGTTGCCCATTAATTTGATTCTGAATTTGTTTCAATTTTATAATTTATTCGCACTCTTCTGTTTCATTAAAGACTACCGGTTTTGTGTCATTCAGATTATCATCTACCTTCGTAGGTAAATTATTTAGCTGATCTGAAAGTTCAAGTACTTTCCCTGATAATGAACTAATTTCCTCCATGTGTCTTTCTGAACCAATTTTCAGACAATCTACTGTGTCCTTTAAGTTGTCTTGAGGTTTTGCAAGTTGCGTAACCGAATCGGTAGATGCAACTGAGTCAATTTTAGCTTCCAAGGTCGTGAACAATAGTTTGCAGTTCTCTTATGGCTGCTTTGTGATTCTGTAATGCGTTTTCATGCCACGAAAAAATAGGTTGAAAATGCTCACAAATCTGTGTTTTTATGTCATTACAGACTTTTTGACATTTCGATTCAATATTATGTAACTCAGTAGTTAAATCTTCACGTGTTTGTTCAAGTGTGGCGTCTAACTTTTGAAGCTTTTGCTGTGTTTGTCTCTGATTTTTTCCATTGTGTCTAACTGTTGCTGTGTTTGTCTTTGATTTTGATCCATTGTGCCGAACATTTGAAGCTTTTGCTGTGTTTGTCTCTGATTTTGTTCCATTGTGTCTAACTTTTGAAGATTTTGTTCCATTGTGTCTAACTTTTGAAGTTAATTGTAGTAACAATGTACTGGTGTCTGAAACATGCTATTCGGCAATGCATTTGAACCGGCAATATTCGCAGATTGAAAAGCAGAAAATGTGTCTTGATTTATTTGAGTAAATGGTGAGTCCGCAGAACTTGAATCTACAGTATTTACAAGATTTGGTCCTGTCTTTTCGGAATCCTGAGGTGAGCTGTTGCCGACCAATCGATCGATAATGCTTCCCTGTTCACTAATTGTTTCACTGCCTACACCATTGTTTGCAGCCCGCTCCATTTCCCTACGAACAATTACCAAATTACTACTTTGAACATTAGTTAATTAATTACTCGGTGGCGCTTACACACTACTTTCGTCTTCAGTGTCATTTCTCAGTTTACTTCGGAGCCTAGTATTACGTTTTTCACACGCTATTATTGTCACAATATTTCACATGATAACACAGAAAAGCACAATTTAAAGAGCAAAAATAATAGAACACATTAACGGAGCACTGAAAATAATATCTAGTTAATTGCAAGTGCAGCTGCGAAATACTTGCTGCAAATCTACAAGCACAACTGTTTTACTATACAAGAATGTAAAACTACAAAACTACAACTGCAAAGGAAATTCTCTCTATAATTACGCGCTAGCAATAAACAAAAGCTACACTAATTACACAAACTACAAAAAAAAAATCAGAACATTCCAGTGAGGTATCCTCGGCTAAGGGTCGACATATGAAACGTCCCTTAGAAAAATTATACAAGACTGTGCTTAAACTGACACACAAAATTTTTAGCGCAACGCAGTCTGACTTTCAAAAATCCCTACATAAAATGGTCCTGACTAACATTAACCTATACGTTTCACAAATCGCTTACCTCGCAAAAATCTTGGTTACTCGAACTACTGCAATATAGGAGCGCCACTACTGCCAGCTAAAAAGAGATTCAAACTACGGAAGGCACTAACTACTGATAGGGATAGTTAGCAAATGAAAGATTTTAATAGAGAACAAACAATGTATTTACCTTAATATCATCAAAAGTCATAACATATACAGCAGTTCATGACATCCAGTCTTACAAATTTCAAAACTCCGCCATTTCTCTCCCCACATCCACCACTGCTGGCGGCTCACCTCCAACTGCGCAAAGCTACGCGCTTTTAACAGCCAACTTCCCAACACTACAATGGCAGACAACAATGCAAACTAGCCACAGACTGCACACAGCACAGTCAGTGATTTTCATACAGAGCGCTAAGTGGCGTTACCAGTATAAAAACCTAAACAGCCTACTTACAAAGTTAAAGCTCTGTTATCCGGATATTGCACACCAATAAGTGGCATCCGTACAAGCTGCAGATGCTACAACAACTTAAAGAGAATGACCCTGATCGCCGGTTGGAGTTCTGCCTGTTGGTTACGGAACAACGCGAACTGGATCCTTCGTTTGCCAAAGGCATACCGTTCAGCGATGGGAAGTACTTCACGATGAATGGGTGGGTTCATCGACTTAATTACAGATACTGGGGTGATGCAAATCCGAATGGGGTTGCACCAACTCTAGAGCATAGTCCAGCGAAGGTGATGGTGTGGTGTGGCATATGGGATACCCGCATCATTGGGCCATTTTTCATTTACAACACCTTCACTTCACCACTGTATCTGATGCTGCTGTAGGACCTTGTGTTCCCTTCCACGCTGAACGATGACGGCATTTTCCCATCTTATTTTCAGCACGATGGAGCCCCTCCACACTACAGCATTGGTGACCGTGAATGGTTGAAGGAACAACTCACAAGGATGTGGATTGGTCGCCGTGGTCCCGTGGAGTGGCCGCCCAGATCCACTGGCTTAACGACCCTTGATTTTTATTTATGGGGACAACTTAAGCAGATAGTGCATTTTGAGAGCATCCGTGATTTGAGACACTTGGAGGAACGCATACAACACGCCTGTGACCAAATTGCAGGAGACACTCTCCTCCGTGTGCACTCAGAGTGGTTGCGACAACTACAGTTGTGCATTGCACTGGGTGGACAACGCGTAGAACATGGGTTGTATACGTCGGTATGAAGGTAATTTCCCAACTTTGAACATTAAAGACCTCTAAACTGTACAAGGTAGACAGAAGCAAATTACACCACTAAATGCCAGAGCTCAAGCGAATGATATTTGAAATGTCATACACCCCCCTTCCCATTTTAAATAAAACTTACTCGAATCCAAAATGGTGGACTTCAAGATGGCGGCCATCAATGACATTCACATCAAAAGTTGAGGCCCCACATCAAACCTATGTTCCCATCATCACATTACAATTTTCCCTTTAATCTTCCATCATATGAAGTTGTCCAAGGACTTTTGACTCGCCCTGTATGTTCCAGAGTACTGTTACTGAACGCTCAAAGAATAGTTCATTTTCAACCCAGTGGAAACGTATGTCAGTTGTACCGTAAATACACGACATCTCTGAATTTTCTCAAAGGATGTTGGTTAAAATTACCTAATTTTTCCCTAAATAAGCATCTAACTTTGTGCTAACAATAGTTCTTGTCTATGTGCAAATCTAAAATTCAGAGGGATTCTTTACAGGAAATCCCGAATCCAGTCGCACAACTGAGACGATACCACATAGGCCCGCAGCTTGATTAGAAGTCGCTTGTGAGGAACGGTGTCACAAGCTTTCCGGAAATCTAGAAATACGGAATCAACTTGAGATCCCCTGTCGATAGTGGACATTACTTCGTGCGAATAAAGAGCTAGCTGCGTTGCACAAGAACGATGTTTTCTGAAACCATGCTGATAACGTATCAATAGATCGTTCCCTTCGATGTGATTCATAATGTTTGAATACAGTATATGCTCCAAAACGCTATTGTAAACCGACGTCAGTGATATAGATCTGTAGTCGATGGATTACTCCTGCTACCCTTCTTAAACACTGGTGCGACTTGGGCAATTTTCCAATCTGTAGGTACAGATCTATCGGTGAGCTAGTGGTTGTATATGATTGCTAAGTAATCTGAAAGGAACCTAATCGGTATACAATGTGGACCTGAAGACTTGTCCGTATCAAGCTATTTGAGTTGCTTCGCAACCCCTTAGATATCTACTTCTAAGAAACTCATGCTAGCAGCTGTTCGTGTTTCAAATTCTGGAATATTCCATTCTTCTCCCCTGGTGAAGGAATTTCGGAAAACTGCGTTCAATAACCCCGCTTTACCGCCACAGTCGTTGGTAACAGTATCGTCGGCACTGCGCAGCGAGGGTATTGACTGCGTCTTGCCGCTTGTGTACTTTACATACGACCAGAATTTCTTCGGATTTTCTACCAAATTTCGAGACACGGTTTCGTTGTGGAACCTATAAAAGGCATCTCACATTGAATTCCGTGCCATATGCGCGCGCTTGTAAATTTTAGACAATCTTCGGGATTTCGCGTTCTTCTGAACTTCGCAAGCTTTTTCCGTTGCCTCTGCAACAGTGTTCGGACCTGTTTTGTGTACCATGGGGGATCAGTTCCATCTCTTACCAATTTATGAGGTATGAATCTCTCAATTGCTGTTGATACTATATCTTTGAATTTGAGCCACATCTCGTCTACATTTGCTTAGTCAGTTCGGAAGGAATGGAGATTGTCTTTTAGAAAGGCTACTAGTGACACTTTACCCGCTTTTTAAATAAAATTATTTAGCGTTTGTTTGTGGTGGATTTGGAAGAAACGGTATTGAGCCTAGCTACAACGACCTTGTGATCACTAATACCTGTATCAGTCATGACGCTCTCTATTAGCTCTGGATTGTTTGGGGCTAAGAGGTTAAGTGTATTTTCGCAACCATTTACAATTCGTGTGGGGTCGTGGACTAACTGCTTTTAATAATTTTCGGAGAGAGCATTTAGGACAATCTCAGAAGATGTTCTCTGCCTACCGCCGGTTTTGAACAAGTATCTTTGCCAACATATCGAGGGCAGGTTGAAGTCCCCACCAACTATAACCGTATGAGTGGGCTATTTATTTGTTACGAGACTCAAATTTTCTCTGAACTGTTCAGCAACTATATCATCGGAGTGGGGGGGTCGGTAGAAGGAGCCAATTATTAACTTAGTTCGGCTGTTAATTATAACCTCCACCCATACCAATTCGCACGGAGTATCTACTTCGACTTCACTACAAGATAAACCACTACTGACAGACACAAACACTCGACCACCAATTTTGCCCAATCTATCTTTCCTGAACACAGTCTGAGACTTCGCAAAAAATTTCTGCAGAACATATTTCAGGCTTTAGCCAGCTGTCTGTACCTATAACGACTTCAGCTTCTGTGCTTTCTATTAGCGCTTGAAGTTCAGGGACTTTTGCAGCGCAACTACAACAATTTACAACTACAATTCCGACTGTTCCTTGATCCAAGCACGTCCTGTAATTGCCATGCCATGCACCCTCTGAGATTGCAGCCCACCCCGTACTTTACCGATGCCTTCTAACCTAAAAACCGCCCAGTCCACGCCACACAGCCTCCGCTACCCGTGTAGCCGCCAGCTGAGTGTAGTGAACGCCTGACCTGTTCAGCGAAACCCGAAACCCCACCACCCTATGGCGCAAGTAAAGGGATCTGCATCCAACACGGTCGCCAAACAGTCTGAGCCTCTGATTCAGACCCTCCACCCGGCTCTGCATCATAGGTCCGCAGTCGGTTCTGTCAACGATGCTGCAGATGGTGAGCTCTGCCTTCATCTTGTAAGCAAGACCGGCAGCCTTCACCAAATCTGATACCCGCTGGAATCCAGAGAGTATTTCCTCAGATCCAAAGGGACACACGTCATTGGTGCCGACATGTGCCACCACCTGCAACTGGCTGCACCCTGTGCTTTTCATGGCATCCGGAAGGTCCCTTTCTACATCAGGAATGACTCCACCCGGAGCTCCCAACTACCAATAAGCCCACCCTCTGATATTGCCCGGACGTTGAAGGCTGAGAATCATCCTCTGAATCAGGGCAGGCAGTTGCATCTGGCTCATCCAGAGACAGTGTCTGAAACCTGTTTGTCAGAAGCACCGGGGAGGATTTCTGATCAGCCTCCGGGGACGTCTTTCGCTGCCTGCCACGCCTTGGAACGACCTCCCAATCAACCACAGGCGAGGGCTCAGCCCCAGTGCGGGCAGCAACCGGGGCAACCACAGCGGCAGGCCGATCTGGGGACAGACGGGACGAGGTTGACATCCCCGTGATACCCAAGTCCGGCTTCCCACAGTGGTGCCCATTGGCAGCATCCTTAAGTTGCGCAACTGAAGTCAGCGCCGCTTGCAACTGTGAGTGAAGGCCTCAGCCCTCATCCGAACATAGCAATCACAGTCCCTGTCAATTTTAATCGACGTTGAACAACAGTTACTGAAACACGAGCCTGTGCCTAGATAACGCAAGGGAAACACGCAAAGAATGTATGAAATAACCTCTACAAATGCCTAACGACTGTGCTACAATCTGCCTGAATTTACGATTACAGTAACTAAAACTCGAAATTATACCTCCTATACGAAACTCACACGCAATTTAATTAAGAATCTACGAAGTAAACGCTAAAGCGCGATGCTACAACTCTCAAATACTATAATAAACCCGAAAATTATGAATTAAGCAATGCAAGTACCCAAAAACACGCAAAGAAATTAATAATTAAACTGTGTAACAAATAGGGGTATACGACTTGCTTATCCAACGGCGGCAGGGAGCACACCGAATTCCTGGTATTCAGGGTACACTCGTGAAATGGCCGTACGGGAAAATGCTCATTTCATCGTTACCTCCGAGACGCCATGTCTCATCTCTCGCGCCGACTATGACACCACGTTCAAACTCACTTAAATATTAATAAGGTAGAAGCAGTAGCCGATCTAACAGCTGTGCCAGACACTTGTCTTACATAGGCGTTACTGCCCGCAGAGCCGTATTCTGCCTGTTTCCATATCTCTGCATTTGAATACACATGCCCGTACCAGTTTCTTTGACTCTTCAATGTATTTCCACCAACGTACACCTCTGTTAAGGTACAGCAAGATGAAAGAAATTAGGGCTGGTACGGAGGATTATATATAGTCGTTTTCCGATCATCTGCTTGCGAGTGGAACAGGACAGGAAATAACTTGTAGTGGTACGTGGTAGCCTCAACCATGCACCTTACGATGGCTTGCGGAAAAAGGCTGTAGTGTTGTTGCAGATATTGATGTAGATAAAATATTATATAAATCGGTAACAGAAAAAATGCAAGAAAAAGTCCGTCGCAAAGGCTTACCAAGGGAAAATGTAACAGAGCTAGGTAATGGAGGAAACGGTATGGGATAAGTTAATCATCATCATCATCATCATTTAAGACTGGTTATGCCTTTCAGCGTTCAGTCTGGAGCATAGCCCACCTTATAAAATTCCTCCATGATCCCCTATTTAATGCTAATATTGGTGCCTCTTCTGATGTTAAGCCTATTACTTCAAAATCATTCTTAACTGAATCCAGGTACCTTCTCCTTGGTCTACCCTGACTCCTCCTACCCTCTACTGCTGAACCCATGAGTCTCTTGGGTAACCGTGTTTCTCCCATGTGTGTAACATGACCCCACCATCTAAGCCTGTTCGCCCTGACTGCTACATCTATAGAGTTCATTCCCAGTTTTTCTTTGATTTCCTCGTTGTGGACACCCTCCTGCCATTGTTCCCATCTCCTAGTACCTGCAATTATCCTAGCTACTTCAATATCCGTAACCTCAACCTTATGGGTAAGGTAACCAGAATCCACCCAGTCTTCGCTCCCATACAACAAAGTTTGTCGAAAGATTGAACGGTGCACAGATAAGTTAGTCTTGGTACTGACTTCCTTCTCGCAGAAGAAAGTAGATCGTAGCTCAGCGCTCACTGCATTAGCTTTGCTACACCTCGCTTCCAGTTCTTTCACTATGTTGCCATCCTGTGAGAATATGCATCCTAAGTACTTGAAACCGTCCACTTGCTCTAACTTGGTTCCTCCTATTTGGCAATCAATCCGTTTATATTTCATTCACACTGACATTACTTTTGTTTTGGAGATGCTAATCCTTATACCATAGTCCTTACATTTCTGATCTAGCTCTGAAATATTACTTTGCAAACTTTCAATCGAATCTGCCATCACAACTAAGTCATCCGCATATGCAAGACTGCTTATTTTGTGTTCACATATCTTAATCTCACCCAGCCAGCCAGTCTATTGTTTTCATTCACCGGTATACTTGGGAAGGCAGGGGAACCAGATCTGTCATTGACTACACAATAACAGACCAGGAACTCAGGAAGGCTGTGAGGGACACACATGTATTGAGAGGATTCTTTGATAACACTGATCATTATTTAATCTGCAGTGAAATTGGGATTCAGAGGCAGAAAGTGCATGAGGTCAGGTCCATATGTAGGAGGATAAGAGTGGAGAAACTTCAGGATAAGGAAATCAGGCACAAGTACATAACAGCGATCTCAGAAAGGTACCAGTTAGTTGAATGTAGTCAATTACAGTCATTGGGAAAGGAATGGACAAGGTACAGGGACAAAGTACTAGAAGTGGCTAAAGAATGTCTAGGAACAGTAATGTGTAAAAGTAGGATGAAGCAAACACATTGGTGGAATGACACAGTCAAGGCAGCTTGTAAAAGGAAAAAGAAGGGGTATTAAAAATGGCGACATACTAGAACTCGGGATAAGTTAATGAGAAGACTAATTTTTTTTCTTACGTATGTGAGCCAAAGGACGATCTTATAGAAGAATAGCACAGATTCCCATCAGAAGAAGATAGTAACTAAAGGAGGATATTATCTAATCTGTCGCAAGACTGAACAGTTTTCCGAGCGGTTAGATATTAAATTTCTGTTATCAATCGAAAACGGCTTGTCGATGTCTCACAAAGATGGGTCCATCGGCTTTAATGGACGGTGAAACATTTTGATCCATTAAATAGTTTGATCCTTCAAATATGATGCTTCTTTTATGACCATTCCTAGAGCTGACAGCGGCAACCCCAAATGAGATCCACTATCTACTGTATCCCCTTCACTGTCGACATTGTAACACTCGAGATGTTTGACTGGAAATTTTTCCCAACAGAAATATGACTGCCCACTCATTACCAACAAGCTTAAATTACGCACTCATGTACGATACATTGATTAGTTCTATTTTCTCTGGACCATTTTTAGGATTAATCCCTTTTTTTAAAGCAATGTTGTCGTTCTTACATCACACATTACGCCAATATGCAGGGTGTATGAAATGAGTGATCTGGTTTTGGAAATTAATAGTAAATCTGTTTTTACCTCATAAGGGCAAATCTTAAAGCGTAAGCTAGGGCAACTGTCCCAGTTATGATGGGTTAATTACAGTCCTTCAATATGTGCTTGCTTTGTCACTCGACACACACCTACACTGTAACCAAATTCTTCCCATACTCTGCGTAGCATGTCCTCTGTGATGGTCTGGAGTGTATGCTCTATCCGACCAAACGATCCTTAAGGGATATGGTGTAGTTCATAAAATCCGACAGACAGAAATCGCAGGATGTTACATAAAGCGAACGGCATGGTCAGGGGAAAGGAGATTTGTTCGCTGTTGCAGCACATCAAAACCAACGTTCGCGACGAACGCGATTAAGAATCTCTAGTACATTGATTTGAAAATGAGGTAGAACACCGTCCAGTAGCAAAATGTAATCGTCATAAGAGGTGTTCAGCTGGATTAACAGCCAGGTTTCCGACACTTCTTGAAATGAGTTACCAGTCACCGTTTGTTGTCTACTGTCTAGTGCACTAAGTGACTTAAGAGGACTTCGGTGAAATGTCAAGTGCACTCTTTCGAAGTTTGCATCGGGCACACGAAGTCGACCAGGCCTCCTCCCTATGCAAAGTCATCCGTTTTCTACAAAAGGTCGCCACTACTTGGTTGCGTTATTCTTGTGTGGTGGGTCTGTTTTAAACTGTGCATGAAACTCACGATGTACTCTAACCATAGACCTGGACATTCCAAAACGGTGGATACAGAAATCCTTTTCCTGTTGCGACGCCATCTTGAAAAAGGCGCTGCCCCTGCTCAGTAAGCATGACAAGCGAACAATGGGTAGTGCATGAAAAACTTGAATAGTTGCCACTGCTTTTACTGTAAGAGTTACCTATGTAAAATAACTGATTTTTAAATCACCACCATTCATTTTGAAACAACCTGTAAATTCGAATACAGAGTTAAAGGACTTATGAAGGAGAAACTGTTGTAGTTGTAGGCAGGCAACTTAGATTTAGTAAAACTGTGTTCATTGAATCCATTCGTTGTGTATTTGACTATCATACACAGACCACAGTTTAATTTATCTTTTATAATTTCTTATTGGTGTTGTATTTTTTCAACTGTGATGTGTTTGATTGAGAGATTACATGGAGGATAGGGCTTAATAGGAGTAGGATACCTGACTGGCTATCCTTAAAAAGGTTTTCCGCGATACTAATGATTCACTTCCGATAATTTCCTGAGTTAGTTCAGCAAAATGCGTGAGGACTTTTGTCGTATTTTTTGCGTGGAAAAAAAGTACTTTGAGCTTTCAGCGCGCTGCTGATTGGGTGTATTAGTTCACAGTAGCGGTAGTGTCACTGTGCTCTATCCGATCACTATAAGTAAGTACCTCACGACGGTTGAAGACCTTGGCCGAAAAGTGCCTACATGGAGCACTTTAACTTGCTCCACCCACCGAACTCGAGTCAGTTCTAACGGAAATGCTGGAATGTTTATGTCAAATATCGTAGGACGAAATCCACATTCGAAATAAAGACATATGTCGAAATAATCACTAAATGCTGATATGAACGTCACAGTCGGTTTTACTGTTCAGAATCTGGTTATTCTTGTCTATTAACACAGTCATCAGCATAGGTATGGTATGATATAAATTCATTTATCATCAAGTGATCTAATTCCACTTGTAATTTTCGGATTCCTTTTTCCTCTCCACTCCGCATAATTATTTCTCTATGCACAGATTGTGACATTAATGTAAACGTTCCGTGATTAACTCTCCCGAAAGACGACTACAGCTGATTGGATCGCAAAATTATTTTCTGAAATAGGTTCGTATTACCTATACTTTTCGTGCTACACGAAGAACGCCTGTTGAGCGTCCATGCTCTCATGTAAGTCACACTCAACGTACTGTTATAAACAACAATGTCTACTCCCTTTCAAATTCCTAAAATCTATACAGAGATGTTAGAGTAGGTTCATAAAGTAGGCTATATGTCACGCTTTAATGATATTAATATCGATACGACGTTCCATCCTACTCCCCCACTCGTTATCAAGTATTTCATTTGTTCTTCTGTTATTAAATGAAGACGCATTAAGCTAGTTCGTCACAGAATGAATACTGATAAGCCATAAAGAACACTTCATATTCATTGCTGAACGTGACTTAAAATAATGCGTGGACGTATTGAAACTTTACCTCCCTTCAGTTAAAAGAGATGTTTTGAGGGAAATAAGCTCTCCTTCCCCCACCCCCCTACCCCCCGTGAACGATGGACCGTGCCATCTGTGGTCAAGTGAATACACGGTTATAAGTACAAAATAAAAGAGGCTGTGCGGGAGTATGTTTAATAATGAAAAAGAATAGAGGAATGCAACTAAGCTGCTACCATCAGCATAGCGCAAGGATTATTGTAGCCAAGACTGACATGAAGTCCACACTTACAAAAGTAGTACAAGTCTATACTCCAACTACTTCCGAAGATGATAAAGCGGTTGGACATATGTATGATCAGATACAACAAATTATTCAGATAGTTAAGGGAGACGAGAATTTAATTGTAAATGGGGACTGCAATTCAATAACAGGAAGAGAGAGAGAGAGAGAGAGAGAGAGAGAGAGAGAAAACAGTAGAACAGTTGGTGAATTTTGACGTAGTAAAAGGAATGAAAGAGGAAGCCACCTTGTAGAATTTTGCACGGAGCACAATATAATCATTATTGTTATCTGGTTTAAGAAGGATGAAAAGGCGTTTGTATACGTAGAAGAGACATGGCGACACCGGAAGGTTTCAGACTGATATTATGATTATTGGACAGGGATTTCTGAACACGATTTTAAGTTGTTAGAGATTTCGAGGGATATTTGTGGATGCAGACCACAATTTATTTGTTTTGAACTGTATATTAAAACTGAAAACATTGCAA
Source organism: Schistocerca gregaria (assembly GCF_023897955.1). Classification (NCBI taxonomy): domain Eukaryota; kingdom Metazoa; phylum Arthropoda; class Insecta; order Orthoptera; family Acrididae; genus Schistocerca; species Schistocerca gregaria. The sequence goes on from NC_064926.1 coordinate 281,098,912, forward strand.
AACGATATGAAATGAAGGATATAGGATCTGGACAAGTTGAAAGAAGCAGATGTTGGCAGTTTGAAAGGGACCATGAGGCAACAATTAAGTAGAGCGGGGGAGAGGAATATGGTAGAAGACTATTGGGTAGCATTACCAGATGAAATAGTGAAAGTAGGAGAAGACGACATAGTTAGAAAGACAAAGCTTAGTAGAATCCCTTGGATGACACAGCAGCTATTGAATTTACTTGGTGAATGGAGAACATAAAAACACTAGAAAATGAAAGAGGCGAAAGGGAATATATAAGTCCACAAAACCCGACTGACAGGCGTTTCAGAATGGTTAAATACGATTGCTAGAGGGAAGGATTAAGAAACATATTTCAGTAGGAGAAAGATAGATACCACCTACAGGAAAATTAAAGTAGCAATTGGAGACAAGAGAAGCTGTTGTACGAATATGAAGGGCACAGACAGAAAACCAGTCCTAAGCAAAGATGGCGAAAGTGGGAGGTGAAAGAAGTAGATAGAGGATATATACTAGGGAGATGAATTTGAAAGCAATGTTAAAGAAGTGCAAGAGGACGTGGATAAAGATTAGATGGATATATGACACTGCAAGAAGAATTATACAGACTTTCGGTCTGATAGCCTTGGAAGAGTGATCCATCGAAAACACTCCCGTGTGGTGTGCAAGATGTATCACACAAGTGAAACAACCTCACACTCCAAGAAGAGTGTAGTAATTCCAATTCAAAAGAAAGCTGCGGCTGACAAGTGTAAAAATAAATGAACTATCAGTTTAATGAATCATGGTTCCGAAATACTAATACGAATTCTTTACAGTAGAATAGAAAGAAACTTGTACAAGCCGACAGAGGGGATTATTAGCTGTGTTTCCGCAGAAATGCAGAAGCACACGAAGTAATACTGACGTTATAACTTAACAGTTGTTAAGGAAAGCTACAAAAGCGTTTATAGCATTTGAAGATCGAAAGAAAGCTTTTGATAATGCAAACTGGAAGGCACTGGAAAGGTTAGTTCCAACTTATACAGAAACCATGCGTCAGTCATAATGGCCGAGGGACATGGAAGGGAAGCCGTGGTTGAGAAGGCAGGGAGACAGGTTTGAAGACTATCTCCGATGTTATTCAATGTGTACACTGAGTAGTTAAGGGAACTAAAGAAAAAACGGAAGTAGACTGAAGTATGATTAAAGTTTTGGGAGAACAAAAAAAAACCTTATTATTTTAAAGGACTTGGAATAGCAGTTGGAAAGAATGGGTGGTGTTTTGAAAGGAGGATATGAGACAAACAAAAGCAAAAGAAGGACAGTGGAATGTAGTTGAATTAAATCGAGTAATACTGGAGGAACTAGATTACGGAATAAGACACTTAAAGTAACAGAAAAATTTTTCTCTTTGGGCAGCAAGATATCTGATGATGGAGGAAGAAGAAAGGATATTAAATGTAGTCCAGCAATGGTGGAAAAAGAGTTTTTGCAGAAGAGAAACTTTTTAAAATTTGATGTAGACTGAAGTGTTAGGAAGTCTTTTATAAATGTATTTTTCTGGAGACTATCCAAGTATGGAAGTGAAACGCAGATGATGAACATTTTACACAACAAGAGAATAGAAGATTTCGAAATATGTTGGTACATATGGGTAGGTTACTTAACTAATGATGAGGTACTGAAGAGAATAGGGTAGTACAGAAGTTTGTGGCACAGCCTGACTAGAAGAAGGGATCAGTTGATCGAACACATTCTGAGACATCAAGGGATAACCAATTTAGTACTGGAGTGAAGTATGAGGCTTAAAAATCGCAGTGGGAGACAGAGAGATGAGGATAGTAAGCACATTCAGAAAGACGTCGGTTACAGTGGTTAGCTTGGAGATGAAGAGGCTTGCACAGGATAGAGCTGCATTAAACCTGTACCAGTCTTCGGACTTCATATCACAACAATAACAATTCAGAAGGCAGTGAAAAAGTTTTTCGACTCATCTATTTGTTGTAGATTTGAAAATATACATGTTATTGTTCGATAAACGAGAGTGGGTGCTGTAGTGTTACCCAGAAACAGAATGAGGGTGAGGACTGTCAACAGTGGAGAGAGTGGAGAGTTGAATTGGGCTCATCACTACAATCACGGTTAGTAACTACAAGAAATGGAGACAAGTTTGAAATAGATTGAACGGTACACGACGTGAAGAAAAGACATAGCAGAAGTGACATTCGATAGACAACTGAGGCGTTGATGTTCGAATTCAGGCCTTGCAGTAACCTAGAGAAAGTTTGTGAGGCAAAACTCTCATGAGACTCGGATCAGCGAAACGTGTTCAGAAAACTTTGTAGAAGCCTTCTAGAAGCCTTTTACGTCACCGCTGCTTCTCCATGATGCGAACGAAGGTTCTCACAATAAACGAATTGAACTCTGCGAGCAGTTCATCAGCACAGGTGAAGAAGATATATGTTTTCAATATCTAATTTATTTGTCGAACGGAGCGATTAAACACGATATCGTTTTTATTTTTATGACAAAAATCCCTGCGTAACTGAAGAAAGGGATGTTAATTTAAATGGAGTCGAACTGGTGTGGGTTGTCGACTAGAGGATTTGTCGACATTTATGTCAAGGAAGATTATTTCTTTCGACGGAGTGAGCAGCCACATCTCTTTCAGCGTGATGTGAGGGAATTTCTCAATCGAACACATCATTTTACCCCGTCAGACTTCTGGCTTTGGCATAATGTGAAGAACACTGTGTATGCCCCAAAACCATAAACACTGCATAATATAGGAGAAAAAATTGAGGAAGCGTGAGACGCAGTTCCATTAGAAGCAATTTGTCTTGTATGTTGCTCTTCTCTGTCAGCTATACATTACGGTGGAAGGTGGAGATTTTCAGCGTTTTCCACCTGGAGTTACCACTTAATGTACACGACACTAAAAATGTTTCACTTCTATGTGCTGTAAGGAAAATGATACTTAGTTTCAAAGAGAGTACACTTTCTTTTCGGACATCTTTTATATTCTATTGGTAAGTCTAGTGTCCTAAAGTTTCTACTGTAGAGAAACATTGAATAATATTTGTGGAGAAGAGTGATTGATCATCACACAGTACTTGCGTATTTATGATACAAATTACATGAAGACCATGGCAATCGTAAGCTTTGACAGTACATACATTCTCGCTTACTTTCCACGGATTTATTTCGTGTTCTGGAAGCTCTCAGGCTCTCTTTAAGTAATTCATCGTTTACGGCTGCACCGAATGCACAGCTCTACTGGGCAGCTGATAATGCGATTTATGTGACTTCGGTGTTACCGAGGAAATTGCCTATCGTTACTTATCTTCTTCGATTTTTTTATGAAAGAAAGAGATTACAGAGTTCAGCAGCTCATTCACATTTTTCTCTCGTATCTCTTAATTTTCCACAAGCAGAATTTTTTGAAGAAATTTTCACCTTCGTTAAACCCTTACTGCTATTGCAAAGAAGCGCTTGTGTATTCCATTGGTCTGAAATTAATGCGAGGAGTACAGTCCTGCATGTGAATGTGCCTGGAAGTGAAATGCAATTCTCAATCGTAATGTTAAGTTTCTCCCTGTTCTCATTTCTGCTACTTCTCATTACGTTTGTCCTTCTTCGATTTGCTCTAAACTCATTTTCTGTACACATTGGATTGTTCATTCCATTCAGATATCCTGAGAACCTTGTTCACTTTTACTCAGAATAGCAATGTCATCAGCGTATTTTATTATGAAATCCTTATACTATGAATTTTAATCCCATTCTTGAACTTTCTATTTTCCCCATTGCTTCCTCAGTGTAAAAATTGAACAGCGGGAATGAAAGACTAAATTCCTGTCTTACACATTTTCTAATTCTACAACGTCGTTCTTTGTCTTCGAGTCTAATGTTTCCCTCTTGGTTCTTGTACATATTGCATATTAGCCGAATTCTCTATAGCTTCCCATATTTTCCTCAAAACATCGAACATCCTGCACCATTTACACTGTCTTACGCCTTTTCCATCAATCGTGTGACAGTGTCTTGATTTTTCTTCAGTTTCGCTTCCACTGATATTTCTTCAGTCTCGCTTCCATTCTCAACCACATCGTGAGAACTGTCTCTCTGGTGCCTTTACGTTTCGTAAGGCATAACAGATCATCCTTTATCTTTTCCATTCTTCTGTAAGTTATTCATGTCAGGAACTGATTGTGCGATAATGCTCGCACTTCTCGTCTCTTGCTGTCTTCTGGGTTGTGTGGTTGATGCTTTTCCGAATGTCTGATGGTATAGCGCCAGTCTCATACCTACTACACACCAACATGAATAGTCGTTTTGCTGCACTTTTACCATTGCTTTTTGAAACTATGATGGAATGTTATCTGTTCCTTTTGCCTTATTTGGGCTCAAGTCTTCCAAAACCATTTCAAATTCTAATTATAATACTGGACCCGCTGTTCTTCTCTTTCAACTCTTGTTCCTTCTTTTATCACGTCATCAGGCCAATCTTCCCTTTCGTCGCGACCATCAGTGTACTCTTTCCACATATTCGCTCTTCCCTTAACAGTGAATTCCCATTGAACCCTTAATATTAGGGCCCTTGTTTTTAATTTCACTAAAGGTTGTTTTGGTGATAGTATATGCTGAATCCATCATTCCGATAATCATTACTTTTTCGATTTCTTCACATCTTTCATGCAAACATCTTGCCTCAGCTTCCCCTCACTTCTCTTTTATTCCGTTCCTAAGCATGTACTTCGGTATTCCTGAATCTCCCTGAACGTTTTTCTACTTCCTTCTTTCAACGATCACCTGAAGTATTTCATAATTTACCCATGGTTTATTCGCAGTTGTCTTCCTTGCACCTACGATTCCCTTTACAACTACTGGGATTCGTTTCTTTAGCGATGTTTATTCCTCTTCAACTGTACTGCCTTCTGAACTATTCATTATTCCAATGTCTACAGCATCAGAGAACTTAAAACGTGTCTCTTCAGTTCTTAGTACTTCCGTATCCCACTTCCTTGGCCACTAATTTTTCCCATATAGTCTTCAGCCTGCTCTTCATCATTACTGAATTGCTATCTGAGTCTATATCTGTTCCTGGGTATGCCTTACAATCGAATATCTCTCCTTGGTCATGTAGTAGTCCGATTGAAACAATCCTGTATCTCCCAGCCGAATGGCTGTAACAGAGTATTCGCTATTAATAACTGATATTTATTGGAGACTTTAATTAATTTTTTGGCTCAATCGTAACTGGATCGATACCATACAATTAACTATAGTAATATATTTTTTAAATATTATACAAACTCTCCGAGCTTGTGCATCGCATTTTCGTTAAAGGTTCGTTCATGTATTTTTAGCCGCGTTTCTTTTCTCTGTGTTTTCACTAAATTCGGACTTCGTAATATGACTTTTTGCTTGGAAGTGCGGAACCATTTGCCATGCCAAGTCACCCAACAATCTTACAGTGACTTAAGACACAAAATATAACTTACATAGGTTATTAACAAGAGTGTATTCTGAAATAAAAACACATTTTAATAGTTCACTTACATTGTATCGTTATGAGTGCCGTTTGGTTGCGAGTCGTAAATAAAATAATGAAATAATTGTAGTGATAATAGCTGTGTGCCACATACGTCCGATCTGGAGAAGACCTAGAAAACAAAAGATTTCTCGTCCTCTTTCGCCAATAATATGACGATCAAAAACCTTCAAATGTTCCCAGCGGGTGCATACAATATTTATAAAGCCGTGTAATATATTTATGGCTTAAATTCTTATTTATTTATTTTATGACTTATAATTACGCTTTCTGCTAAGAAAAGCTCAGCATGCCAATGTGCCTTTAAAGTGACCCCTGAGTTGCGAAGCGAAAGGACACACCAGCAGGCGAGCAACTCACTCTTCAGCACATTGCATATATAAATAAACAAAAACACACACATATCATATGTAACATACATATCATAACATAGTATTTACACAAAACAGATTTTCAATGTTTCAATGTGGGACGTGCTCCTGTAACAGTTTTATGTTGGCATTGCGCCTACAGCTCATGTGCAGTCGCGTTAAGTTCAGTAGCAGCGCAGCCGTTGCGAAGCGAGTTGATCGCACGACACATAAACTACTGGCCGTTAAAATTGCTACACCAAGAAGAAATGCACATCATAAACGGGTATTCATTGGAAATATATATTATACTAGAACTGCCATGTGATGACATTTTCACGCAATTTGGGTGCATAAATCCTCGGAAATCAGTACCCAGAACAACCAACTCTTGCCATAATAACGTCCATGATACGACCGGGCATTGACTCAAACAGAGCTTGGATAGCGTGTACGGGTACAGCTGCACATGCAGCTTCATCACGATACCACAATTCATGAAGAATAGTGCTTGGCGTATTGAGACGAGCCAGTTGCTCGGCCACCATTGAACGGACGTTTTCATTTGGTGAGAGATCTAGAGAATGTGCTCCCCAGGGCAGCAGTCGAACATTTTCTGTATCCAGAAAGGCCCGTACAGGACCTGCAACATGCAGTCGTGCATTACACTGCTGAAATGTAGGGTTTTGCAGGGATCTAATTAACGGTAGGGCCACGGGTCTTAACACATCTGAAATGTAACGTCCACCGTTCAAAGTGCCGTCAATGCGAACAACAGGTGACCGAGACGTATAACCAATTGCACCCCATACTATCACGCCGGGTGATACGCCAGTATGGCGATGACGAATACACGCTTCCAATGTGCGTTCACCACGATGTCACCAAATACGGATGCGACCATCATGATGCTGTAAACGGAACCTTGATTAATCCGAAAAAATGACGTGTTGCCATTCGTGCACCCAGGTTCGTCGATGAGTACAGGATCTGCAACATGCTGTCGTGCATTACCCTATTGAAATGTAAGGTTTCGTGGGGATCTAATGAAGGGTAGAGACATGGGTCGTAACACATCTGAAATGTAACTTCAACTGTTCAGAGTGCCGTCAATGCAAACAAGAGGTTACCGAGACCTGTAAACAATGGCACCATATACCATCACGCCAGTATTGCGATGACGAATACACGCTTCCAATGTGTGTTCACCGCGATGTCGCCAAACACGTAATGCTCAAAACAGGACCTGGATTCATCCGAAAAGATGACGTTTTGCCATTCGTGCACCCAGGTTCGTCTTTGAGTACACCATCGCAGGCGCTCCTGTCTGTGATGCAGCTTCAAGGGTAACCGCAACCATGGTCTCCGAGCTGATAGTCCATGCTGCTGCAAACATCGTCGAACTCTTCGTGCAGATGGTTCTTGTCTTGCAAACGTCCCCATCTGTTGACTCAGGGATCGAGACATGGCTGCACGATCCGTTACAGCCATATTACCCCCCTGATCCCACCGATTCCACATTCTGCTAACAGTCATTGGATCTCGATCAACGCGAGTAGCAATGTCGCTATACGATAAACAGCAATGGCGGTAGTGTACAATCCGACCTTTACGAAAGGTACGCATTTCTCCTCCGTACACGAGGTATCACAACAACGTTTCACCAGGCAGCGCCGGTCAACTGTTGTTTGAGTATGAGAAATTGGGTAGGAACTATCCTCATGTCAGCACGTTGTAGGTGTCGCCACCGGCGCCAACCTTGGGTGCATGCTCTGAAAAGCTATTGATTTGCATATCACAGCATCTTCTTCTGTCAGTTAAATTCCGCGTCTGTGGCACGTCATCTTCGTGGTGTAGCGAGTTTAATGGCAGTAGTGTAGTTTACTCTCAGTTCGTGTGCTCATGACTATAAGACGTCGCAGGATTTATCATCATCGATTTTATAAATGAGGGTTAACATCTAAAACAAGTACAAATTGCTTACGTACAACACTCGTTAACATGAAACTAAAGATTACTTTTGCCGATAGCCGCCCGCATATCGTGGTCGTGCGGTAGCGTGCTCGCTTCCCACGCCCGGGTTCCCGGGTTCGATTCCCGGCGGGGTCAGGGATTTTCTCTGCCTCGTGATGGCTGGGTGTTGTGTGATATCCGTAGTTTAGTTAGGTTTAAGTAGTTCTAACTTCTAGGGGACTGACGACCATAGATGTTAAGTCCCATAGTGCTCAGAGCCTTTTTTCTTTCTAATAGTCTCTTTGGCACAGTATTGCGCTTGAAATGTCCTTTTGTTTCAGACATAACACCTTTTCACAAAATGTCGTCGTTCACAGTTCCGTGAACCGGTAACTTCAAAGGTGGCCTTTTTTAAGGCAGTTAAAATTCATAGTTCGCAGGGTTGATACAGATGCGGGTGTGCTATCAGGTATAGCACAGTTTATATTTTTTTGCACTGGTTACACTGTTTATTTAGACTGATGACACTATATTTGTCCTAGGTCGTACATCGCTTGATGGAAGACTGATGGATCCCCATAAGTTCGTGAAAGCACGGAAGCAGGAACCTCGGACTGCACGATGCTCTCATCGATCCTCGTTTAGAACAGGTGAGTGTGTCTGTCATTTCGGAGAACATATTGCTCCCTGAAGAGGCGTCCAAATTTCTCCACCCATCGAGTGGTCTTCGTCGTTTTGGAACAATGCGACCGTAGGTGCAGAAGGGAACCAGTTCTTGTTATGCAGACTTGCTGAGATACAGCGATGCAGCGGCGTAAATGTTCAATACGATGCAATGTACGATGCACTCGAAAGTGTCGGTGCACTTCACTGTGACAGTTTTTGCTCGTACTCAGTTTATTAAGCGATATACAAATATTCGTTCACAAGTAGTTGTGAAGTAGAAAAAATGTCCGTCGTCAAGTCTTTACGCAAACAATTTGTAACACGATTCTACATCAACAGTTTGCAAACAGATTTCAAACGTAGATAGTTCATCGCATCTGTATATATTGCATTATATCATGAATAGTCTTTTTCAGTTATGCGGTTTTGCACACCAGTTTCCACGTAGTTACAAGTTCAGGGACGTATAGTGAACGACCACAGATAATAGTTTCAGGTTATGCAAGTGCACATGTGGGCACATGTAATAAATACAGATGACGTATACAAGGGAGTATATATCGTTTATCTTTACCTAAATACAGATAAATACATGGAAACATGTTACATATAGTTTTTTTACATAGTTACAAATCCATACAAACATATTACATATTGCCTTTACATAAACGTAGAGACATAGTCCTCTTGTCTTCACACAAGTATGATTGATCACACAGACATATTTTTCATGTAGCTATACATAAGTTTACAACATTTACAGTATTTACAGTCATTATTGGTTTAGATCTATGTTTTGCTTTGCAAATGATGTCATCTGAAATAGAGGAGGATTAGGCACGTCATCCCACACCAGCAACTAGACCAAGCACAAAATTTAGAAGAAATAACAAAAGCAATGAGCTAACATCAAACACAAAAAGTACTCGCGACACGAGTGCAAGTGTGCTGTGTAAGCATGGCCTCAGCTACTCGTAAGTGTGTGTGTGTTCAATGGTGAGATGCGTATCCAGTCAGATTCAAGGTGAAATTGTAAGGGTGTAGAATGATTAAGTAATCCATGTCAATTAGTCGTTAGTAGTCGAAGACTAATGGTATAGATAGTCAGTCTCGTAGGCTGAAAATATATCTTCTTCGCACCTGTACAAAAGTTAATTTAAATTTTGCTTTAAAATCTTAAGTCGCAGCTGTATGTATTCGGCGAGGACGAATCTCTTCTTTCTTTTTCTGCAGCTGACAAGAACAGTTGAAATAAAACTCTTATACTAAGTAGCTTCTCTGTAGAAGTACTTTGAGATACGTGTATTTGATAGTTGTCCATAACTTAAGCATGATCCATAGACGTGTTTACTGTTGAGCCATACATGCCCTAAGATCACGGTGAGCATATAGTCTAATAATTCTGTTTGTTCTAGGATGCTGTAGCAGATATGCACCAGGATGAGGAATGCTGACAGTACCATAAGGACCGTCGTACAGCAGACGCCACTTCGCGTTGCGCCAATGAAGAGCAGACGACTTACGGTGAGTAAACAAAAACACTAACATTCCAGCTTTAAAATCCTGCTTCCTCTTGACAGCGTGCGCTTACTTTTTGTTCCTAATTTTGGCTTCCACACTCAGCGTCGCAAAGACTTCCCTTCCCTTTTAGTCATGTGTTGTTTGCTAAAAAGAAAGTTTTGGTAACGGCTTTGTCCAATCCTTGTTTTCTCTGCGATCGTACATGAGCTCATTAGGAGTGTACAAAGTTTGATAAACATTGAGGTTTCGATGTACCTCTTCAAATAAAGACAAATATGTTATCCTGTTGGTATGTTTGGTAGTAATGTAGGTTCTCATAAATCTGTTAACCTCACGGAAAACACTTTCAGTGGTATTACACTGGGGAATATATCTTGAGATAAAAGATGTTCTGTTTTTAATGCTATTGTATTTGAGAAATTTACGCCACTTGTACTCAGTATAGTGTGTAGCACTCTCGGATAAAATAGATTTGGTTTTTCCACGTGAGGAATGTAGTCATATGAGATGCGACGAATGATGGCAGTGGTTGTAGCATATCTTATAGCATACAGTTTAACATGCTTGGAGAATAAATCGTAAAATGTAATAATATATTTCACACCACCACTGCTTGTGGGATGTGGACCACTTATATCAGAATTTACAATTTGTAGAGGTTTACTGGGTAGAATGGAATGCAAATCAGTCTTCGTAGACAAGTACAGAAGCTTAGATTTTTGACACATCGCACATGTTTTGACTATTCTGTAGAACTTACGTCTCATATTGCTAAAGTAAGAATTGGTACTAAGCTTTGCCAGGCACTTCTTGGTACCATAAGGACCCCCCAAAAAAATGTGTATGCCAAATTAGGTTGCACTCAGTATCCTTACGAATACAAAAACACGAAGTAGTGGCTTCAGTCTGACGGCGATAAGATAACACATCATTATGTATCAAATATCGGTTGGATAGAGGATGATCGGAATGATCTTACCTTATTCCAGTGAGGATGAGATTTCAGAAACGTTGACATATTTGTACATAAGCCGATATAATACTGGTGTTATAACGTATCCTGCGTAAGAACTATTCGGTAATCATTTACATTCTCCAGGCAGAGTTACACTCATTCAAGCCTTAAGGCAGACGAGATAAGCGTCGGCAATGAAGTTGTCTTTTCCCTTAATATACACAATTTCAAAGGAAGACTTTTGCAAAGTTGAAGCCCAACGTGACAATCTGGGATGTACCACCTTACAAGTTAACATAAATGTGAGAGCTTGGTGGTCAGTATAAATCTTAGTGTGCTTACTGTATAAATAATAACTGAATTTCTTAAACGCCCACACTACAGTGTTTCAAGTTGTGTCGTACAACAAGTGCATTCACATTCACTAACATTGCGGCTCGCAAAACTAGTTATTTTCACATGATCTTGTTCTCCATTCTTTATAACTTATAACAAACAGCAGCCTAAACCATAGAATGAGGCGTCACACGTCACACAAAAATCCACATTAAAATCAGGGTGCGCTGCTGCTACGGTCCCAGGCTCGAATTATGCCTCGTGTATGGATGAGTGTGATGTCCTTAGGTTACGTTTAAGTAGTTATGAGCCGAGTGGACTGATGACCTCAGATGTTAAGTCCTTAAGTCCCATACTGCTTAGAGCCATTTGAACCATTTAAATTCAGGGTGATCCACAACGTTTCCCTTAACATAAGCATGCCTCCCCCCCCCCTCCCCAGTTCTTCCACAGCCACGACCTGGGGCACAGTAGTGACAGTTCATAGTTTGGCTTCGTCACATTTGTAGTGGGTATAGGCGCAGACGAAGGTGGAGTACCACGAGTTACTTTCATAATATTTACATTTGAGTATCCTTTATTCCAGTCTCTGAACTGTGGCGAACGTTTCGTTTTTATGTTTTCACTCACCTGCAGGTTCGTAGCTGCATTCAAGTTCTGAGTACGCATTTGCGGAGGCGCCAATTGCCACTGGCCTGTCTGTTATTTTTATTACCGTTGTAGTTGTTGTTGTTGCTGTTGCGCTGTCTCCTATTTGGATTGCCACCAGTAGAATAAGAAGTATTATAATTGCTGTTTGTGCTGATTTGCGCATGTTGGTTCTTTTGTGTATACATTTGTCATTTGAAGCGGTTGATTCTGTAGACATGCGCGTCAGACTGCAGCCGGAGTGGCTGAATTGGGTTGGCTACCCTGTGTGTTTTGCATGGCGCTGGTGTAAACATTGCGGCAAGTGTTTTGCCGTACAAAATGCTGATCCTCGTAAAGCATATCAACAGAATCGGGCATTGTGAGAAAATACTCTGCGTCGTTGTCTGGGATGTGCAGAAGTTTTTCTGTGATATTAAACGGCAGTCTTGCCCTCAATGAGCGCAGGATGTCGCGCGTAGCAACCGGCTCGTCAAGGAAATGTCCCATATTTAAATATTTCTCCAAATACTGGTCCTAATAGCCGTGTTTAAGATTGAATGGTTCAGGATCCTCAATCTGCCTAGGAAGTCGTTCGTGTACAGATTAAGACCAAAATTTAGATAACAAGACTCTCTCAAATTGTTCGTACGTGTCCCATCTTCATTATACACCCATACAGCTGTGAAGCTCTGGATATAACCGATAACATAATATATCCTCTTACGGTCACTCCACGTACGAGGAAACGCATTTCTGAAGGCTTTAAGAAAGATGACGAGATGTACGGTTCTTTTTTCATGTATAAATCGCTGAAATCGTCTATGTTTTATGAAGCTTTCCTCTTCCTTGGTATTATAGTAATGTTTAGTTTCAGAATGATTAGGGTAAGGCTCAACTGGCGAGTGGCAAGGAAAATGTTGATAATTATCACGACTGCATTGCGGTGTGTCATGTCGAGTTCCGTACTGTTGTTGTTGTAAATACGTAGTGTGTGGTGTGTATGGGTCATAAATGTACTTCTGTTCATTCCCAAACTGTGTGTTTTGGTTGCTACTACCGTCAATGCATACTGGTTGTACGTAATTGTCAAACTGTTTCGATTGCGCAGCGGCAGATTGTGCTGTTTGACTGATGACGTGTTTGATGTTATTTACAAATTCCACGACAATGTCGTGGGCAACAGCAGGAAACTTTTCTTGTAAGCACTCATCTAAATATTTGTCTTTTTGTTTTATCCAACTGTGATATTTTCTGTTGATAAATGAGAAACTATTGTCAGTGTGTTGTTGTTGTGGTCTTCAGTCATGAGACTGGTTTGATGCAGCTCTCCATGCTACTGTATCCTGTGCAAGCTTCTTCATCTTCCAGTACTAACTGCAACCTACATCATTTTGAATCTGCTTAGTGTATTCATCTCTTGGTCTCCCTCTACGATTTTTACCCTCCACACTGCTGCTCTCCAATTCTAAATTTGTGATCCCTTGATGCCTCAGAACATGTCCTACCAACCGGTCCCTTCTTCTTGTCAAGTTGTGCCACAAACTCCTCTTCTCTCCAATTCTATTCAATACCTCCTCATTAGCTATGTGATCTACATATCTAAACTTGAGCATTCTTCTGTAGCACCACATTTCAAAGGCTTCTCTTCTCTTCATGTCCAAACTATTTACTGTCCATGTTTCACTTCCATACATGGCTACGCTCCATACAAATACTTTCAGAAACGACTTCCTGACACTTAAAGCTATACTCGATCTTAATACATTTCTCTTCTTCAGAAACGCTTTCCTTGCCATTGCCAGTCTACATTTTATAACCTCTCTACTTCGACCATCGCCACTGCTTAGTTATACTTTATTAGAAGGTGTTTGTCAAATGTTTTATATCACCATGCAATGCCGGATAAAATATAACCTGAGTAACTAAGGAATTGCATGTTTTATTGAGACTGTTCACTTGTGCTTGCATATTTGTAATATCTTTAAGTGTGTTTTCTTGTTGTAATGAAAGCTCTGAATATTTCGCTTTGAGGTCGGAGACTTGTCCACTCAATCTGTTATTTATGTCCTCAACACGGCTACACAAAGTGTCGTTTGACTTTTAACTACAGCCAAATTTGATTTAATTTCATCATTGTTTTCATCTCGTCATGAGCTGTTTTCATAGTGGCGCGTCTAGACGTCATCTATTGGTCAAGTTGTGTCTTTTGTCTCATAATAGTATCGAACATTCTGGCAATACTAGTGATGTGCAACCCCGCTACGTCGATAGCCATGGCAGACTCCAAAATGATTTCGGAACTACATTTACTGGTAGACGGTCCATTTTCTAAATTTGTATCACCAGAATAGTCAATAATATGTCGCTCGTTAGTATTCGAGTCAACCGTAATGTGACTTTTATTATTTAATGGCATACCAGGGTTGTATACGTCTGTGTTTGCAGTCTATGGTTCTCCATCTTTGCTAATTGTTTTCTGGTCAGTACCATACCCCACGTAATGTATGAGACTGTAAAAATTTGAATTATTACGTGTAATCAGAATAAATGTAAAAATTAATCTCACTGTGCGACAATGTCTGAACAAGAAAATTAATTGTCGAAGGTAATGGTGGAATTTTTAATACTAATTGGTGCAGTCCATATTACGTCGCACAGAACTAAAGTCGGCCATATTGTGAAATGATAAAACTCTATTGTTGCACTGTATGAATAGTGAAAATAATTTAGGAAAGCGCGATTTACCTTAAAGTCACTGCTGCAGAAACGGAAAATTGTGATAAATCTGACAAGCAATCTACAATAACACAGAGCGCTTGGGCAAGATTGCTGATGTAAAGATGCGGCTCCTTGTATCCTTGTATCCTCGATTGCAGCGTGATTTAAGGTGTTGGCGTACATTCCAGTCATTAGTCTTAGCAGGGTGAAGTGGCCGAGCAGTTCTAGGCCCTACACTCTGGAACCGCGCGACCGCTACGGTCGCAGGGTCGAATCCCGCCCCAGGCATGGATGTGTGTGATGTCCTTAGGTTAGACAGGTTTAGGTAGTTGTAAGTTCTAGGGGACTGATGACCTTAGAAGTTAAGTTTCATAGTGCTCAGAGCCATTTGAACCTTTTAATGAGTCTTACTTCAATGTATCCTGGTATTATATCCCGATTATCGTATGCAATAAACATGTAACAAAAAGGAAACAATATAGTACATACAACAATGGGTCCATACACAAGGTCGCCAATTAATTATTTTTTTTGCTCATTCGTAACTGGATGGAGACCATACAATCAATGAATTAAAGTAATGTTTTTTAAAAAAAAATATACAAACTCTCCGGGCTTGAACATGGCATTTTCCTTATATGACGATTCATGTAACCGTGTTTCTTTTCTCTATGTTTTTACTACACTCGGCCTTCGTAATACGACAGCATCCGAAGACTACGGTGGATCGAGCAGGACGACTTTTTGCTTAGAAGTACGGAACCTCTTGCCATGTCATGTCACCCAACAATCTTACAATGACTAAAGATACAAAATGAAACATACATAAGTTATTAATAACAGTGTATTCTGAAATAAAAACACAATTTAAAAGAACACTTACATTATATGTTTACGAGTGCAGTTTGGTTGCGACTCGTGAATAAAATAATAATATAATTGCAGTGTTCATGGCTGTGTGCAGTATATGTCCGATCTAGAAAAGACCTAGAAAACAAAATGTGGATCTTCCTCTTTCGCCAGTAATATGACGATCAAAAATCTTCAAATGATTCCAGCGGCTGCATACAATATTTGTACAGTCGTGGACACTATCTATGGTTTAAAATATATTCTTTATTTTGTGACTTATAACTACGCTTTCTGCTAAGAAATGCTCAGCATGCAAATGTGCCTTTGAAAGACCTCGATTATATTTTCTCCTCTATCGTTTCTGCTGCCAAGCCCGTATTCTCCGTAACCCGTTCTTGTACCCCTTCCCCTACAACGGCAATCCCGTACCCCATGACTATTGGATTTTCATCTCCCTTTACCTGCTGATTTATTCATTCGATGTCGTACCTCATTTCTTCGGCTTGCATCGTCGGCATGTATATGTAAACTATCGTTGTCAATATTGGTTTGCCATCGATTATGGTGAGGGCAAGCCTGTCACTGAACTGTTCACTGTAACTCGTTCTCTGTTATACTTAACTGCTCCTACCGAATCCTACTCTCAGTATACCAACTTCTACAGCTGTAGTACCCTATGCTCTCTGACCAAAAGGTTTTTTCTTCCTTCCATTTCACTTCACTCACGCACCACTACACGTCGCTTGAGCCTTAGCGTTTTATTTTCACATTTTCTAGTCTCCCTAACACGTTCGAACTTCTGACATTCCATGCCCCGACTTGTAGAACATTATCCTTTCGATGGTTATTCAATCATTTTCTCATGGTCACCTCTCCGTTGTATGTCCCTCCTGAACAGCCGAACGGGTCATATGCCGGATGCTTTTGCCAATGGAGAGATCTGGAGAGATCATAATAACACTTTTTCAGTTTCATTCCACATGTTCTGTGGATACACTTTGTGTCTTTATCACAGTGGCTTCTGCATCAACAAATCTTTGATCATTGCTGATTCTTCCCCCTTTAGGGGCAGTTTCCCACCCCAAAAGCTAGAGAATGCCCTGAACAGTATCCGCTCTTCAGCCCTTTTTGGCAAAGCCATTGGCTGTATGACGGTGGCTTCTTATGCCCGAGGTTTTCTGGCACCATTGCTGATGATGTTTATTCAAAATTTAATTGGCGGCGTGGTTTGAACTTGGGATCAAGGACGTTCTGACTGCTAATTAAAGTCACTACTTTTGTTTACTTTTTTATTTATTTTTTCTAGATTGACTTGGTACTATCACGAAACTTCAGGAGCCATAGTCAATACATCAGGTAATATACGCTGCAAATGCGAGCAAAATGTAATTGTAACAGAATTTTAAAAAAAACTAAACCCCTAGGATATATCCTACAAACCACTTCCCAGCTTCCAATCTGTGTATCACTTTACGTTGCTTTCTTACATTTTATTGTTTTTTTTTTAATTTTTATTCACTATATATATATATATATATATATATATATATATATATATATATATATATATATATATAAATTCAGGTACACATCGAATTAGATTTTATTCTAAAAAGGAAACAAAGCCTTTCGTCGAGATTAAAAAATGCCAAGTTGTTTGCAAAGATTATACACACTCATGTGTATACTTACTTTAATTATACGCATCACACAATAGAACTGGAGAGATACTGAGGCAATGCACAAAACAAAACGAGAGGTAAAACTAGAAGAGAACAAGCCAGATCAAAGCAGATGGAAATGTATATTAATAATAAAACCACATATCATGAAGAAAATCAATGTAGCGGACACCTTGCCGACGAAAAACAAGATTCAACGTGTTGGCGAAGAAGCTTCGATATCGAGGCAGCCCCAAACATGTCCAATAAGCCTGGTCATGTACTGCATGAAGGCCACGTTATCTCACCACGCTTACGACATAATGAACAACGTGTCGCAGCAACTGCATTACAGTTTGGGTTTTCGACTGTGGAAAGGAATTCCGTAGTGTACAAAGTCTCAGAAGTTTGTGTAAGGGAGGGAAATTGTATTCTAATCGAAGACCAGTTTGCCATATGACCTCCACAAGTAAAACGAAGTCGTATCGCATCTGTAGACGTTCAACTACTCCATAAATCCCTGTCGCTAAGCCCAACACGAAAAGTTGCTCGTTTGTTGGAATCGAGCTCATTTCTACCATATAACGCAAGGAAGCTAAGCGCATCGGCAAATTCGGTAGACTGGTATTGAACCAAACTGATGTCCAGGTTGTTTGCGGCGATCCTAGTTCAGCGAGATTTCGGCGAGGAACTCCTTCCCCACTAGTCTTTAGGAATTTCATAATGTGGACGGTTCTCTATCATATGTCAGCCCCTAAATAGCTCACTGCAAGACAGAAGTCAGGAATGTGTTTAATTTAGCAATTTATGTGATCAACATAAAAGGGGAGGGAGGGGGGAAAGACTATCAGGACAATTGCGCTGAAATAAACCGGAAGTGAATGTGAGAGTTTCTTGAGTTATCGGCAAAACTGTAAATCACACATGTGGTATCTGCGTCTTCCTTCGGACATCAGTTAGATCTAATCCCCCAGAAGAAAGAGGCCTCGACACCAACTCATACTGTAAGCAGGAGATGCCTCGTCTCCATAAGTAACGACCAGACAACTGTGGTAGTTTTTCGCCATTATCGAGGGAGGTGGATAACCTTGGGATTCATAATAAGCTTTGCATAAGGCATATGTATCCAGTATTCTAGTATCGCTCCCTATGTTTTGTCCATAGCAGGCTTCCAGCTGTGAGTCGCCATTTTGAGTAGACAACGATCAGTGACGATACTGAAAGAGGTGTAGCAGTAGCCCATGGAACAACTGCCACAACAAGGCATTGTAAAGGAAGAACCCTGCATTTACCATAATAAAGCAATGCACCCGAATTACGACAATAATCATCGACTATAGACTTCAGTAGAGGTATCTCCACAGGATCACGAAGTAGGATCACCACGTCATCTACGTGTGCACGAAATGCTATAGTCTCTCCGGAAAGCGTCCAACCTTTCAGCTGGGATGACAGTATCCGATGTAGGAGCTCCAGTGACAACACAAACAAAGTCATTGACAGCGGGCTTCTTCAGGCACTCCCCGACGAATGCTTGTTGGGAGTGTCAGTTGACTATCAACAACCACTGCAGCTGAAATACCCTTAAACAGATCTGAGAGCAATGTGTCAACAGCAAAGCCAACATTCTCCAGACGCCGAAACAAAAAGTGGTAATTAACACGGTCAAATGCTTTATCGAGGTCTACAAACGCAAGGGCAGAAGGGACGGACGTCAGAGCACCGACCGAAACCACGCCACGTCCCTCGGCTATAGGGGTAAGAACGGTACGACCGGGTTCACAGCTTTTACGCCACAATCTTACAATCAAAGTTTAACAAAGTAATCAGGCGAATTCTGTCAGGGGCAGCCGGTCCATTGCGTTTCGGAATTTGACGCGCCTGGCACTACCCTTCCCTACAACACTTAATTCAAAAGGGACGTAAAGGTAGCACTCAATTGAGGACGGACCCTGGGGCTTTTGAGTTGGTGATCCCACAATACGTTTATAAGCTCCTAAGGCTAAGAGGCATCGACGTGGTGTATGCCTACATACACTATGTGATCAAAAGTATCCGGACACACCCCAAAACATACGTTTTTTCATATTAGGTGCATTGTGCAGCCATCTACTACCATGTACCCAAAATCAGCCATGTCACTAGTCATTAGACATCGTGACAGGGCAGAACGGGGCTCTCCGCGGAACTTACGGACATCGAATGTGGTCAGGTATTTGGGTGTCACTTGTGTCATACGTCTGTGATTGAGATTTCCACACTCCTAAACATCTGTAGGTCCACTGTTCCGATGTGATAGTGAAGTGGAAAGATGAAAGGACACGTACAGCACAAAAGCTTACAGGAAGACTTCGCCTGTTGACTGACAGAGACCGCCGACAGTTGAAGAAGGTCGTAATGTGTAATAGGTGGACATCAGTCCTGACCATCACACAGGAATTCCAAGCTGCATCAAGATCCACTGCAAATACTATGATAGTTAGGCGTTAAGGGACAGAACTTGGATTTCATGGTCGGTCAGCTGCTCATAAGCCACACATCACGTCGGTCAATGTCAAAAGACGCCTCGCTTGGTGTAAAGATCCTAAACACTGAACAATTGAACAGGGAAAAATGTTGTACTGAGTGACGAATCACGGCACACAGTGTGGCGATCAAATGGGGGGGGGGGGGGAGGGGGGATATGGCGAAAGCCTGCTGAACGTCATCGGACACCATGTGTAGAGCCAACAGTTAAAATCGGAAGTAGTGGTGTTGTGGTGTGATCGTGTTTTTTTCATGGAGGGGGCTTGCCCCCCCCCCCCTTGTTGTTTTGCGTGACAATATCACAGCACAGGCTGACACTGATGTTTCAGGCACCATCTTGCTTCCCACTGTTGAAGAGCAATTCGGGTACGGCGATTGCATCTTTCAACACGATCGAGCACCTGTTCATAATGCACAGCCTGTGGCGGAGCGGTTACACGAAAATAAAATTCTTGTAATGGACTGGCCTGCACACAGACCTGACTTGAACCTATAGAATACCTTTGGGATGTTTTGCAACGCCGACTTCGGTGAAAGACCTCATGACCGACATCGATACCTCTCCTCAGAGCAACACTCCGTGAAGAATCGGTTGCCATTCGCCAAGAAACCTTCCAGTACCTGATTGAAGGTTTGGCTAAGAGAGTGGAAGCTGTCGTCAAAGCTAAGGGTGGGCCAACACCATACTGAATTCCGCCATTACCGATGGAGAACGCCTCCGAATTGCAGGTCATTTTCAGCCAGGTGTCCGGATACTTTTGATCACATAGTGTAGTATTGGTGTAAGACACGCACTGTACCAGCTCATTCCATTACGAAACGTTCATCATTTGCCATGGGAGAACTACTACCAGGGCGCTGTGGCTGGTCTGATGCCAAAGCAAGTGATAGAAAGACGTCAGTTCTTCCGTCACCAATGAACGTGGGTTAGATAGTTGTTTTAATACTTCCATTTGCAGTCTCTTCAGGGTCAACAATTTCGCCTTTACGCACTTAACATCAACAATTCGCATCGGAGTGTGATCCACGTCATCATGAAGTTCACATTGAATGGTATAGTAAAATTTGTAAGTTCTCCGAAGGCCCCGCGCTTTGGCAGCGCAAATAAGTATCAAAGCTTGCCTGAACTTCTGTTTTGTCACTTCAGTCTACCAGTCAAAGATGGAGGAGTATATTCCAGTGGACCGGAGAGTAGGCTCCCACACGGCTCGCATCACGTCATGGAGAGAGAGGTCGGCAAGGTGAGCATTGTTTAACATCCACGGAGTGCGAAACAATTTGACAGGTAGCCGTACAAGCTTGAGAGTTGAGTTGCACCGCAGTGATCCGTAAAGGAAGCACGGGTGAATTCAACGTTAAGAATACTATGGCGCATGCTGCCCGGTAAGTAAAACCTATCTAATATGCTACTTGAAGTCGTAGCAAAGTGGGTAAATTTAACCAACGTCAGGTATTTACATATCCAGAGGTCTTTCAAGCTTAAGGAGCGGACCAACTCATGTAATTCACGACAAAAATTAATAATTGGTGATTTATCTGCATGGCGCAAAACACAGTTAAAATTACCACTCACCTGGAGGGCTCTTATGCAACACATAAACAACTTCCTCTTCAACACATAAAACGTGAAGATCCACTATGCGACCAGGGCCAGACGGGGCTTATAAAAGAACCAGTGTAAGACTAAAAAGTTTACAACTTCTGCCCTGACAAAATCCAATGTTTCCACCTCAACAATAGGAATGCCTTCGCGAAAGAGTAAGGCGATCCACGTAGAATATTCGTGTGCTGTATTCAAGATCATACGAAACTCAGGTAAGGAGAAATGCCTAAATAACACCACCTGTAAAAATATTATGTCAGCACATGAATCATAAATGGACACAGCGAAACCAATCGCAATTCTGATTCGACACGATTAACGTTTAAGGAAAGGAACGTGCACGCTTCGGTCATTGACCGGTCATTGACAGGGATGTTTGGAGCGTACCGGCCACAATTATACAGATAGCTGAGCGTCAACGCCCATTGCCGATTCTGCGGATGAATTAGACATGGGGAGACCAAAACCCCATTACCGGATTCTTTCTTCTTCGACTTATTTCGTAACACCGCACGGTCACACTGTATACGCTGTTTCTGTCAGCTACGAGGCTTGGGGGCCTCTGCAGACGGAGGTGTGGGAGGGGTCATAGTCGCAGCTTCCTGCTCCTCCGAACATGGGACATGTAATGAACGTCCGGTCACTAAGGTGGAGGCATTCTGTGTAACCACCTATCTACAGGTGATACTTTGTCGCTATTCTTGTTATCCTCTGGAGTTACCGTAGTAAGTGGCAAATGCAGGGAACCGTCGTCGGCTGAAGTTGAAGTAACAGGAGGAGATTTCCACGTTTAAGACTGTAACGGGGAACACAAACACGAAGGGGAAAGGGTGGGGGGGGGGGGGGGCGATCGCCCTCCCTTCTCAGACGGAGGCAGCTCGGAAAGAGGGACTTCGTAAGCAGAAGGGGTGCTGTAAATGACTTCTTCACCGCTTACCGTACCACCTATGGGAAGTATCGTATTATCGAGAGGAGTAGTGGATAAAGTCGATGCGGAGGAGGCTGGGGCAGAAGGCACAGTCAAATTCTCACCCTCACTATCCTGAGCGCCATGTCGCTTGTTTTTCACTATTGCAGATTCTATCCTGGGCGCAATGGAAATCTGATCTTTTGGCGGAGGTAAAGGCAGAACTTCACTTAAGCGATTATCAGAGCTGCCCTTTCATACATACGATACGAAGCAGAGGTAGGTCCGACATCGTGAGTGGAAGGAACAAGATCAGTAAACGTCAATTTGCGACGCTGCACTATCGAAGGCTTTATTACAAACACACTATGCGGACGTTTAAGTCGAACGTGTCCGCTTTCATTACACAGGAAGCAGGCTCTCTCTCGACCAGCATAAATGACACGAACGCGATAATCACACACTTGTAAATGTGATGGAGTGTTACGTTTGATATGCACTTCCATGGAACGAATTCCACTATAACACTCAAATCGGTGTTGATTAGACCAGCGGTCATGACGGATTGTTTTTGTGGTCTACCGACGAGAACGGTTTGATGCAGCGCTCCATACTACTATATTCTGTGAAAGCCTCTTCACCTCCGAATAACTACTGAAACCTATATCCCTCTGAATCTACTTATTTGTTTTCATTTCTTGGTCTCCCTATACGGGTTTTATCCCCACGCTTACCTCTAATACTACACTGGTGATCCCTTGATGCCTCAGAATGTGCCCTACCAACTGATTGCTTCTTTTAGTCAAGTTATGCCACAAATTCATTTTCTCACCAATTCCATTCAGTACATCCTCATTAGTTACGCGATCTATCCATCTAATCTTCAGTATTCTTCTGTAAAATTTCGAAAGCTTTTGTTCTTTTCTTATCTAAACTATTCATCGTCCATGTTTCACTTCCATACATGGCTTCACTAGATATAAATACTTTCAGAAAAGTTGTCATCACTCATAAATCTATACTCGATGTTAACAAATTTCTCTTCTTCAGAAACGCTTTCCTTGCCATTGTCAGTCTACATTTTATATCCTCTCTACTTCGAAAATCATCAGTTACTTTGCTCCAGAAATGGCAAGGCTCATCTACTACTTTTAGTGTCTTATTTCCTAATCTAATTCACTCATCATCACGTCACTTAATTCGACTACATTCCATTACCCTCGTTTTGTGTTTGTTGACGTTTATCTTATACCATCCTTTCAAGGCACTGTCCATTCCGTTCAAGTGCACTTCCACGTCATTTGCTGCCCCTGGCATAATTACAATGTGATCAACAGATCTTAAAATTTTTATTTCTTCTCCATGGATTTTAATTCCTACTCCAAATTTTTCCTTAGTTTTCTTTGATTAACGTCGGAGATAAGCTACAACCCTGTCTCACTCTCTTCTCAACCACTGCTTCTCTTTCGTGTCCCTCCATTCTTGTAACGGCTATCTCGTTTCTGTACAAATTTCAAATGCCCTTTCGCTCCCTGCATTTGACCTCTAACACCTTCAGAATTTGAAGGAGAGTATTCCAGTCACTTTGTCAAAAGTTTTCTCTAAGCGTACTAATGCCAAAATCGTAGGTTTGCCTCTCATTAATCTACCTTCTAAGATAAGTCGTAGGATCAGTACTGTCTCACATATTCGAATACTTCTACGGAATCCAAACTGATCTTCCTCGAGGTTGGCTTCTACCAGTTCGTCTGTAAAGAATTTGAGTTAGTATTTTGCAGCCATGACTTATTAAACTGAGAGCTCGAAAATTTTCACACCTGGGATTGGAATTATTGTACTCTTCTTGAAGTGTGAGAGTATTTCCCTTGTCTCATACATCTTGCTCTCCAATTTTGCAGAGATGGCTCTGCCAAGGCTATCAGTATTCGAATTGAATGTTTTCTTCTCGAGGGGCCTTGTTGCGACTTAGGTCTTTCAGTGCTCTGTCAAACACTTCACGCAGTGTCAACTCTTCCATTTCATCTTTATCCACGTCCTCTTCCACATCCATAATATTTCCCACAAGTACATCACCCTTGTAGAGACCCCTATATACTCCTTCCAGCTTTCTGCCTTCCCTTCTTCGCTTAGAACTGGTTTTCCGTCTAAGCTCTTGATATTTATACAAGTGGTTCATTTTTCTCCAAAGGTCTTTTTAATTTTTCTGTAGGCAGTATCCATGTTACCCCTAGTGATAGATGCCTCTACATTCTTACATTTGTCCTCTAGTGATCCCTGCTTAACCATTTTGCACTTTCGGTCGATTTCATTTTTGAGACGTTTGTATTCCCTTTTGTCTGCTTCATTTACCGCATTTTTATATTTCCTCCTTTCTCAATTAAATTCAGTATCTCTTCTGTTACCCACAAATTTATATTAGCCCTCGTCTTTTTACCTACTTGATACTCTGCTGCCTGCACTATTTCAGGTCTCAATGCTACCCATTCTTATACTACTGTATTTTTTCCCCCGTGGTTGTCAATCGTTCATTAATGCACTCTCTGAGACCCACTACAACCTCTAGTTCTTTCAGTTTATCCTAGTCCCATCTCCTTAAATGCCCTCCTTTCTGCAGTCCCTCCGGTTTTAATGTACAGTACGTAACCAATAGGTCTGCCCCTGCAAACATCCTATAATTTAAAACCTGATTCCTAAATCACTGCCTTACTATTATATATTCTACCTGAAAACTTCCAGTGTCTCCAGGCTTGTTCCAC
This sequence comes from Schistocerca gregaria, assembly GCF_023897955.1. Taxonomy (NCBI): domain Eukaryota; kingdom Metazoa; phylum Arthropoda; class Insecta; order Orthoptera; family Acrididae; genus Schistocerca; species Schistocerca gregaria. Next base: position 281,123,891 of record NC_064926.1, read on the forward strand.
GTATACAGCCTTCCTTGATGATTTTTAAACCAAGTGTTAGCAATGATTAAGTTACGCTCGGTGCAAAATTCTACCAGGCGGCTTCCTCTTTCAATCATGAGCCCCATTCCATATTCACCTACTACTTTCCCTTCTCTTCCTTTTCCTACTATCAAATTCCAGTTCCCCGTGACTATTAAATTTTGGGATCCCTTAATTAACTAATTAATTTCTTTTATCTCGTCATACATTTCTTCAATCTTTTCGTCATCTGCGGAGCTAGTTGGCATATAAACTTGCACTGTTGTTGTAGGCGTGGGCTTCGTGTCTGTCTTTGCTACGATAATGCGTTCACTATGCTGTTCGTAATAGCTTACACGCGCTCCAATTTTGTTATTCATTATTAAACCTACTGCTGCATTACCACTATTTGTTTTTGTATTTATAACCCTGTAATCACCTGACCAATAGTCTTGTTCGAACTGCGACCGAACTTCACTAATTCCCACTGTATTTCTCATTTACCTATCCATTTCCCTTTTTAAAATTTTCTACCCTACCTGTCCGATCTGACATTCCACGCTCCTGATAACGACGTCCTCCTGAGTAGTCCCCGCCCGGAGATCGAAATGGCGGTCTATTTTACCTCTGGAATATTTTACCCAAGAGGACGCCATCATGATTTAACCGTACAGTAAAGCTACGTGCCCTCGGGAAAAATAACGGCTATAGTTTCACCTTGCTTTCAGCCGTTCGCAGTACCAGCACAGCAAGGCCGTTTTGGTTAGTGTTACAAGGCCAGATCAGTCAGTCATCCAGACTGTTGCCCTGCAGCTACTGAATAGGCTGCTGCCCCTCTTCAGGAACCATACTTTTGTCTGGCCTCTCAACATATTCACCCCCCCCCCCCCCCCCCCCCCTGTTGTGGTTGCACCTACGGTACGGATATCTGTATCGCTGAGGCACCCAAGCCTCCCCACCAACGGCAAGGTCCGTGGTTCATGGGAAGTACAATTCCATAAGGAGTCAATATGTCCTTTAGAAAGTATTCATCTACCTCCGGCGGGACGCTGAATTCTTGATCATTGGTATAGTCAACTTCAGCATCTGCGAGTGACACCATACTAACGGAATTATGGCGATACTTGAACAGGACTTCATAACCATGACGCGACAGTAATATTTCAACGTGAAGGGGATTCTCCAATTTGAGCTAAGACACGTACTCGTCTACGTCAAAATAAGCGGTGAGAACCTGACCAGAATTAACGTGAATTCCATTGAAAAGCCTATCGTGGATTTCTGATCCGGGCTGCACGTGTCGCGTAGTTTTATCGAAAGTAAATCTGACGGAGCAATGGAATATACGTGGAATCTGTGATAGCGATATCGGAGCGGCCGACGCCGCTGGAAGTAGACGAACACAAACTAACAGTAAGGCGGTGTGGAAGCGCTACGACTCACTCGGTGGAGAGAGAAACTCTAACTAGGAAAGCTTCACACAAGCGTCGCTGCGGCAAGTGAGATAAACAAGAACCTAACCGATCGGCGCTGGATACGGAACTGTTGCTCTAGACCACGGACTCCATCTCGTACAACTACCATACTGCGACAGCGGGAACTTGCTGCGCAGTAAGCTGCAACATCTTCACGTGCCCTAGAAACGGAAGGGATTCCGATTGGCTGATTAAGGAGCTAGTCTGCATGCTCAAGAACTTCTTTCCATGTGTGTATCCTCCAGTTTAAGAAGAATATATGCATTTCATAAATTTCTAGTGGAATTCGCTTTTAAAGTTAGAGTTAAATTGTCACTCTTACAACTGGGTATGTGTCGCGTATTGTGTGTCGCGTGTCTGCCTGTGAACTGAAGTGTGAGGATGCTTTTGTGTGTGTGTGTGTGTGTGTGTGTGTGTGTGTGTGTGTGTGTGTGTGTGTGTGTGTGTGTCTGACGGAATAGCCTCTTGCATTTGTCGAATAAGATGCGCAGGCATATCCACTGAGCGCATTTGGCTATCTTCCTTATCCCTTGCTACCAAATCACGAAGGAGTATCACCATCCGCCACACGATCGAACTGCCGACAATTAATAGACCCCAAAACTTTTGTGTTTGTTTCCACCTGGCAAGACAAACAGCACTTTTCACGAGTACGTGAAATGTGTCGTCCTGCCTCAACAATAGTTTCATTGAGAGATCACAAGATTAGTTGCTAACGTGCAAAAGACCGATCCCTCGTACCTCACATCCTTGTTCACTGCTCATGGATCTACCACTGACGCGACACTCACGTTGAAGTCGACAGGTGTTAGGGAGACGATTGTCTCCAAGTTGCCTTTGCTGTGTATGGTATGTGTCTTGGTAGTTGATACCATTCAGGATGATTTACAGCTGCTTAAGAACAGCATCAAACGCATACTGTGGCTTACGCTTTGAGCGTGCACTGTGGAAGCTATAACGTCGTTTCTCTCAACAATGAAGAAATTACTTTAAAATAATCTCCCGGCCTCTTTTTTAATTTAGGGATGTTTAATGCTGAAAGTATTACAAGAGTCGTTTCCTTATTGTCACTACAATGTCAAAGAAAGTGGCTAGCATTACAACAAGAGGAAAAACCTACGTTAATATTTAGTGTTTCTGTGAAGCTGTTTGGAACCTATTTCTGTAGGTTTTGATTTGACGGGGCTATGCTCAGGAAGAAACTTATGTGCAAGTCTCTCAAATGACGGTAATTTATGAGAAGGTTAGAAATTTAGAATACTGTTGAAGGTGTAAACTAATTGGCACACAATACGACAGTTGTCATACGCGCATAACACAATATTCTGTTTTCAACATATGACTCCATATGTGTTATGTTTATCCTTTGTGCAAACTTTACAAAACTTCCTGTGAACAAACAGGTCATCAATCATAAAAATAGAAGATGTTTTACTAACGAGGTTAAGTATCAACACTGGAATGAAACGAAAACGATTTACTGAACAAGAAGCTCCTAAGAAAATTATTGAAATAGGTAATTAGACTTCACAAGTGTCCACTAAATACAAGATGTTTTACGTACGACACTCACAGATTACCGCAAATTCCTCAAATTTATGACTTTCAACAAAAAATTTAGTCTGATATTGGGTGAGCGGACGAAGATGTAACAGCCAAAATTGATAAGAAATACAAATGTAATTAGAAACTCACTAGTACGAATTACGTTTTCCCTAAAATTTCGCAAATAATCATTACAGTATACCACAACTTACACATAGTGTCTCTCTGCTCTCTCTCTCTCTCTCTCTCTCTCTGTCTCTCTCTCTCTCTCTCTCTCTCTCTCTCTCTCTCTCTCTCTCTCTCACACACACACACACACACACACACACACACACTTACGGAATATTTAATTTTTATGTTAGACGTCAGAATTGTGTAGTGAACGTATGTAAACAACTGTGTCTTACATGCATGTAAGTAGCTACAAGTCGGCTTGCCTATGTAAATAAACGTCCAGAATGCGTGGAATTTTAACTTGGCTCACTTATGACACTTTCTACACTAGCGTGTCCATCATACACTGTTTGGAAACAGATTACCCCAGTGGAAATACTTATTTCTGTCTGTGCGGCTCTGTAGAATTCGATACGTTTACTTCGTGTAGCGTTGGACATACATGTCTTAAGGTCTTTCACTGATCGGAATAGAAACACCGAAAATTACGGAGCTGACCTTAAGACCGATCAATTGTGATAATATTTATATGTCCCATCTCCTCCTCCAAGCCCTCAGCCGCACCCTCCCCACAACGCACCTCTCCCCCCTCCCCCCCCCCCCCACACAATCATGACACCACTGGTTGATGATCCAGCTTGTATGGATTTCTTACACGACAGTAATGTATCACAGTAAGTCATCCGTAAGCCATTGTATCAGTCTTTCTAGAGTTGCCACATTATTTTTCCAGACCTTAAGGTAATGGGGGCCTCGTAAATTAACAATATTTTGTATTGTATAACAAACTATGCCATCATTTTAATCGTTAACGGAATTTTCTACTCTTACACTGTACGTTCTCAGTTACATGCATATACGAGCAGTTCATCGTCTTCATGTTAATTAGAGTGGCAGCAGTGACGAAATTGTAGAGTCGCGTGATCCAGGAGGCAGGCATGCCAGAGTACATTGGTGTCTGTCCAGGATAGGTACGGATGTGGGCTTCTGAAGAGACTATTTGCAATGCAAGAGCTAATTCATTACTTTCACATTCTGTCGGAAAGTATAAAGACGCGCCAGTGTTGGCCTTTGAAGCCAACAGCCAGTCGTGTTGGTCTTGAAAATATGTTAATATCTGTTTCGTAGCGAAGTCCGAGAAACAAGGAAGTACAAGAGGGAGGTTATGTTTGGAGGCGATGCGCTTAGGCGGTGGTGAGCAGTCAACAAGTCATATCTTGCACTGAGCAACGGGAATGGGTAAAAAGGGACCACTTTGTTAGTGGACGACGTCTCACAGTAGCACACAATAGGCCACTATGAATTATTGTAGAACATTACCTGGTATTATTCAGGGGAAAGATTCAAACATATTATGAAAATGTATGCATGTATGTATGTAAGCAGTTCCACGTCTACTCCTATTGCACTGGATCGATTTCAGCCAAACCTTATACACATATCACTTACTGCCTGGAATAACCTACCTATTGTAAGTAGGCTGATTAAGTTTTTTTATTGGTAACGCCGCCGCCACGTAGCGCTGTGTATGAAAATCACTGGCTGTGCCGTGTGCAGTCTGTGGCTGGTTAGCATTGTTGTAATACTCGCCATTGTAGTGTTGGGCAGCGGGAGCTGGATGTTAACAGCGCGTAGCGTTGCGCAGTTGGAGGTGAGCCGCCAGCAGAGCAGTCGTGGACGTGGGGAGAGAGATGGCGGAGTTTTGAAATTTGTAAGAATTGGTGTCATGAACTGCTATATATATTATGACTAGTGAGGTAAATACATTGTTTGTTCTCTATTAAAATCTTTCATTTGCTAACTATGCCTATCAGTAGTTAGTGCCTTCAGTAGTTTGAATCTTTTATTTAGCTGGCAGTAGTGGCGCTCGCTGTACTGCAGTAGCTTGAGTAACGAAGATTTTTGTGAGGTAAGTGATTTGTGAAATGTATAGGTTATTGTTAGTCAGGGCCATTCTTTCGTAGGGATTTTTGAAAGTCAGATTGCGTTGCGCTAAAAAATATTGTGTGTCAGTTTTAGCAGTCGTGTATAATTTATCTAAGGGGACGTTTCACTATGAAGTGTGTGTGTGTGTGTGTGTTGGGGGGGGGGGGGGGGGGGGAGGTGAGGGTGAAATGGTGGAATTGTAGCAGACCACTCATATTTTAGTTAGTCACGCAATATTTGATCAATGAGAGCAGTTAGAGACCTGGATAAAACTTTACACGTAATTTCAGACCTTTCCGGAAACCTTTATGGCTTACAACGCCCACTAAATGATGAAGGAAAGAAAAGTTTATCGTTCACTGTATTTTACCTGTTAACGCAGTAAAACTGTCGCATTAAGCAGGACGTTTTAATTTATTATGTATTCCCTGCAAACTGTATTCGCGACATATTTTGCAGACGGTAATTATATATACAAATGAATGCAGTAGAAAAACTATATCATTTTACGACAAACAGTTGACGAGACAGGCCATCATACACATTGAGATGCTCGAGAAACTGTCGCATCATGTGAGACGTTTAAATTTATTAATTCTTTGATACTAACTCTACTCGCAACACGTTTTGATGACAGTTCCACATGTGCCACTGAATGCACCTTCGAAAAATATATCATTGTACGACACACAGTTAAAGTGATATGACGTCAAATACTAAAATCTGCATGACTTAATTTATTACGCCTTCACTACTAAATATATGGGCAACACGTTTCGCAGACACTATCGATACATACCAATTAGACCGATCAGGTGATCTGCACAAAGGGTACCCCTAGTAACCAATAGTAATTAATTTGTATATGAAAGAGGCAATTTCTACATATGAATTGTTTGTCATAGAAAACAAAGTTATACTGCTCCAGAACGACATAGGGGCGGTTGCCAAACATAAGGAGGAATTAATTTGAATGTTAAGCGAAATGAGAAAATAAGATAACTGGAGATGCCAGGTATAGCAGTTATGAGGAAAAGTACCGAACAACAGTCAAGTGCAGGACTGCCGAAATGCATCAAACCAAACCGACGACTAATGACCGCGACAGTGACAAAAATTTACACCAATACACAGGATGATTTCGATTGTTCCACTTGTTGCACAGTTATGGGTAGTTTTCTGTTTCATGTCATTCCTAACCGCACGCTCTCCCTCAGTGGCTTTTATGTCTCCTGGATAAGAATGTTTTGTTCTCATATGGTAAGTAATATAGTAACCAAGTTTGATAAAAATTCCTCCATCCATTCTAAAGTTTCCAGTCCCTGCCCGTCAGCTAGGTACGTTGAGCGCATCTGATCGTTATGCGGTAGTTATTGGATGAAATTGCTTCATTCATTTTTGAATTATGCTCACATTCACATGTCAACCTCTACAGCCCATCCGTATCGGTGGATGCCATCCGGTTATGGTTTGGCTCTTAGCACTATGGAACTTAACTTCTGAGGTCATCAGTGACATAGAACTACTTAAACCTAACTAACCTAACAACATCAGACACATCCATGCCCGAGACAGGATGTGAACCTTAGATCGTAGTGGGTCAATGTTCCAGCCTGTAGCGCCTAGAACCGCTCGGCCACCACGGCCGTCGGGTTATGGTTTCTTTCGATTAGTTTAAATTGTTGAGAAGCAATCGTTTTGTAATATTTTCATTGCCATTCCTTTCAACTGCTCCCTCCCCTCTCTCTGCCTGTCTGCCTGTCTCTCTCTCTCTCTCTCTCTCTCTCTCTCTCTCTCTCTCTGTTCTTCTCCAACAAAAAAGCCTTTGGGTTCCACATGTCCTCCATACCATCACCAATGAGAATAACAACCTACAAAAGTATAGATTGGATAATAGTATCATTGCATTAGTGTTACAAGCTGCCCCCGCCACTACCTTTGGTATGGGTCTTCTTATCACAAAGCACTCCGTCAAGCCCCAAGTGGCCCATCGGGACCATCCGACTGCCATGTCATCCTCAGTTGAGGATGCGGATAGGAGGGGCGTGTGGTCAGCACACCGCTCTCCCGGTCGTTACCATGGTTTTCTTTGACCGGAGCCGCTACTATTCGGTCGAGTAGCTCCTCAGTTGGAATCACGAGGCTGAGTGCACCCCGAAAAATGGCAACAGCACATGGCCGCCCGAATGGTCACCCATCTAAGTGCCCGCCACGCCCGACAGCACCTAATTTCGGTGATCTGACGGGAACCGGGGTATCCACTGCGGCAAGGCCGTTGCCATTCTTATCATAACGGACTCGTTTTCTTAAGACTCTATCAACAGAGAACACTCAGCGGAAGGCACTATACTAACGTATTGCTTAATCCTTAGCTTATTGACGCCACTTCATAACCAGAAAATAATGTATGTACGCCTGATTTGTTGAGTGGTAACGTGCTTGCCTCCCATGCAGCGGGCCCGGGTTCGATTCCCGGCCGGGTTGGACATTTTCTCGTGGACTGGATATTGTGTTGTTCTTATCATCATTTCATCCTCATCACCGGCCACCAAGTCGTCGAATGTGGCGTCGACTCAAATAAGTCTTGCACTCGGAGGCCGAACTTACCCGGATGGGGCCTCCCGGCCAACAATGCCATACGATCATTCCATTTCAATGTATGTAGAAATATTTCCGAACAGGGTAGTTAATTTGTTCTACACTATACCCTTTCTTCCTCAAGAAATTGCGAGATCATAATAGTTACCAATAGAGTACAGTGTATGATTAGTTATCAGCAGCTATGTGCCCAGTCATTTCATAATTCTGCTCAGTCTTTTGATGTAACGTTTAAATAAAATTTTGCTAGCCTTATTGTACACTAATCATCAATAACAACAAAAATGATATTACCATGGTGGTCTTTCTCCAATAAACATGTGTGAAATAGCTCGAGTCGTTCCAGCCTTCTGCTCATATTTCCGTGATACCCACTACCTAATATCTGCCACTAGCCCTAGGACGGCACGAGAACCATTGCTCCCACAGCATTTTTTTCTCATACAGTAAACCACCCCGAGTAAACGGCCGACAGTTCCAGAGTGAAATCTTATCGGTGGCAGATTCAGTAGGGGAGAATGTTGTAACATTGATCACTTTTCAGACTTTCGACCCCAAATAGAAGCTAAACAAATTTTTCTATTCCGTTTTCAAATGATAGCACTCAATTTTTGTGTAGTTCAGTCAGTCTCTGAAATTACAAAAATTGCTCTGTAAAGGTAAGGTTTTTCGAACGAGCAAAAGTGTTCCAAGATACAACATGGTAATATATCTATGAACAAATATGCTATTGATAATGACAAGCTTTCATTTGCGACAATTCCATCATTAATGTTTTAATTGCCATCTTTCACCTTAACACTGTACTATACAGTCATAGTAAGTGAAATCAAATTAAATGAAACTATTCTAAAAAACCAGTTGCAAGGCCAATACTGGAAACTAAAATAACACACCATGGGCAAAATAGGTATTACAGAAACTATTTTCATTTGCAAATATAATTTATTGCATGGTAAAAGCCCTTCCTCCTTTCCAGACACAAGATGTTGCACGACCGATTAAGTATAGCTTAGCCGTAGATGCCTTATATTACTAGCTTTAGAAGTGTACAGAAATTTAAATGGCCTAAAGCATGAATAACCTGTAAAAGAGTACGTGGTTTGGGGATGGGGAGAGAAACTTCTGACACCAATGTGAATGTATAAAATGAGTGGGAAGGGGGAAGAAGGTAGAAAAATATGCCTTGTGGCGACAGGATGAAGGAGGTCGAGCGGTCAGGATTAGAGGGTGGGCAACCAGGTCTGCCGTTAACTGACAACACATGAAATTAGGTACAATAATGAGGATATATTTCCTAGTACGGTATACAAAGGGCGGGACTAGAGTCGGAAGTTATCAGTTTTAGGCCAGTCTAGAAGGTCGATTGAACAATCAACGAAAGGATAACGTTCTACGAGTCGGGCCATAGAATGTTAAAAGCTTGAACGTGGTAGGGAAACTAGAAAATCTGAAAAGGGAAATGCAAAGGCTCAATCTAGATATAGTAGGGGTCAGTGAAGTGAAGTGGAAGGAAGTCAAGAATTTCTGGTCAGATGAGTATCGGGTAATATCAACAGCAGCAGGAAATGGTATAACAGGTGTAGGATTCGTTATGAATTGGAAGGTAGGGCAGAGGGTGTATTACTGTGAACAGTTCAGTGACCAGGTTGTTCTAAACAGAATCGACAGCAGACCAACACCGACAACGATAGTTCAGGTATACATGCCGACGTCGCAAGCTGAAGATGAACAGATAGAGAAAGTGTATGAGGATATTGAAAGGGTAATGCAGTATGTAAATGGGGACGAAAATCTAATAGTCATGGGCGACTGGAATGCAGTTGTAGGGGAAGGAGTAGAAGAAAAGGTTACAGGAGAATATGGGCTTGGGACAAGGAATGAATGAGGAGAGAGACTAATTGATTTCGGCAACAAGTTTCAGCTAGTAATAGCGCATACCCTGTTTAAGAATCACAAGAGGAATAGGTGTACTTGGAAAAGGCCGGGAGGTACGGGAAGATTTCAATTAGATTACATCATGGTCAGACAGAGATTCCGAAATCAGATACTGGATGGTAAGGCGTACCAAGGAGCAGATATAGACTCAGATCACAATATAGTAGTGATGAAGAGTAGGCTGAAGTTCAAGACATTACTCAAGAAGAATCAATACGCAAAGAAGTGGGATAGGGAAGTTCTAAGAAATGACGAGATACGTTTGAAGTTCTCTAACGATATAGATACAGCAATAAGGAAAAGCGCAGTGGGCAACACAGTTGAAGAGGAATGGACGTCTCTAAAAAGGCCATCACAGAAGTTGGGAAGGAAAACATAGGTACAAAGAAGGTAGGTGCGAACAAACCATGGGTAACAGAAGAAATACTTCAGTTGATTGATGAAAGGAGGAAGTACAAACATGTTCCAGGAAAATCAGGAATACAGAAATACAAGTCGCTGAGGAATGAAATAAATAGGAAGTGCAGGGAAGCTAAGACGAAATGGCTGCAGGAAAAATGTGAAGACATGGAAAAAGATATGATTGTCGGAAGGACAGACTCAGCATACAGGAAAGTCGAAACAACCTTTGGTGACATTAAAAGCAACGGTGGTAACATTGAAAGCCTCTATGAGGGTGAAGATTTGTCTGATGTGATAGAAGAAGGAACAGGAGTCGATTTAGAAGAGATAGGGGATCCAGTATTAGAATCATAATTTAAAAGAGCTTTGGAGGACTTACGGTCAAAGAAGGCAGAAGGGATAGATAACATTCCATCAGAATTTCAAAAATCATTAGGGGAAGTGGCAACAAAACGACTATTCACGTTGGTGTGTAGAATATATGAGCCTGGCGACATACCATCTGACTTTCGGAGAAGCATCATCCACACAATTCCGAAGACGGCAAGAGCTGACAAGTGCGAGAATTATCGCACAATCAGCTTAACAACTGATGCATCGAAGCTGCTTACAAGAATAATATACAGAACAATGGAAAAGAAAATTGAGAATGCGCTAGGTGACGATCAGTTTGGCTTTGGGAAAAGTAAAAGCACGAGAGAGGCAATTCTGACGTTACGGCTAATAAAGAAAGCAAGGCTAAAGAAAAATCAAGACACGTTCATAGCGTTTGTCGACCTAAAAAAACCGTTCCACAATATAAATTGGTGCAAGCTATCCAAGATTCTGAAAAAAGTAGGGGTAAGCTATAGGGAGAGACGGGTCATATACAATATGTATAACAACCAAGAGGGAATAATGGGAGTGGACGATCAAGAACGAAGTGCTCGTATTAAGAAGGGAGTAAGACAAGGTGTAGCCTTTCGCCCCTACTCTTCAATCTGTACATGGAGGAATCAATGATGGAAATAAAAGAAAGGTTCAGGAGTGGAATTAAAATACAAGGTGAAAGGATATCAATGATACGATTGGCTGATGACATTGCTATCCTGAGTGAAAGTGAAGAAGAATTAAATGATCTACTGAACGTAATGAACAGTCTAATGAGTACACAGTATGGTTTGAGAGTAAATCGGAGAAAGACGAAGGTAATGAGAAGTAGTAGAAATGAGAACAGCGAGAAACTTAACATCAGGATTGAAGGTCACGAAGTCAATGAAGTTAAGGAATTCTGATACCTAGGGAGTAAAATAACCAATGACGGACGGAGCAAGGAGGACATCAAAAGCAGACTCACTATGGCAAAAAAGGAATTTCTGGCCAAGAGAAGTCTACTAATATCAAATACCGGCCTTAATTTGAGGAGGAAATTTCTGAGGATGTACGTGTAGAGTACAGAATTGTATTTTAGTGAAACATGGACTTTGGGAAAACCGGAAGAGAAGAGAATTGAAGCATTTGAGATGTGGTGCTATAGACGAATGTTGAAAATTAGGTGGACTGATAAGGTAAAGAATGAGGAGGTTCTACGCAGAATCGGAGAGGAAAGGAATATATGGAAAACACTGACAAGGAGAAGGGACAGGATGATCGGACATCTGCTAAGACATGAGGGAATGACTTCCATGTTACTACAGGGAGCTGTAGAGAGCAAAAACTGTAGAGGAAGACAGAGATTGGAACACGTCAATCAAATAAATGAGGATGGAGGTTGCAAGTGCTACTCTGTGATGCAGAGGTTAGCACAGGAAAGTTATTCGTGGCGGGCCGCATCAAACCAGTCAGTAGACTCATGACAAAAAAAAAGGAGGCCGAACAGTTAAGTGAAATGGGCGACGGAAGGGGTAGCGGTTCATGTTAACTGAAGTTAGTGGCCGGTAGTGAAAAGCAGCGGCAGAGACCCTGCCTTCAGAAAGGATGTCTGTTCTTCTCGAGGTCTGGATTACAAGAAAGAGAAGCAACATTGTTCTGCCCCGCGGAACTCCAACGTCCACACACGAGATCGGTATCCCGTGCACGCTATTGGCTAAAACCAATGGCGTGATTTGCTCGCAGTTTTAGCAGAGGGCTCATGGCGACTCCAATCAACAGGTTTAACGGGACAGAGCAGTCTCGGTTTTCAAAGGCAAGCGACTTGTGTCACGTAGACAGGCGTGAATTACTCTGGGTGAAAAGTTGTAAAGATTCCACTGGTCTTTCGAAATAAATTTTTAAACTAATTAAGTAAAATATTCCTTAACTGGCTGCCATCCTGTATATTCCTTCCCCCTTCCAGAGAAGTGGTGACAAACATTGTTCACAAAAGGGCGTCGATCACTCCTCAGAAAGACGTTTTCCTGTTTTAGGGTCCTTAATGCTATGGGAGGGATGTGTTGCAATTCTTTTAATTTTTTGTAGCGCGGGGTGGGGGAATTCCATGTAGTCAAATTACTCAATTTTCATGAGTTACAAAAATAGTAAAATAAATATCAACTGTCCATTCTTTCTCTTCTGTAATAATCGATATCATCACTGTCCATATAATCAAGTCTTAAAACAAACAAAGTTAAAATAATCCCAGAAAGCTTCACAAAATAGCAGATGCCCTTCCTGCCCCCCTGTGCCCCCAGGAAGGAATTGGTGTACACAACCTGTCTGTGTCTGATGTAAGCCATGAAATAGTGCAAACGTGTTGCACATGCCTGCAAGTCGTGTAACTGAGGCTGAACGTAGGGATCAGCCCGGTATTCACCTAGGGGGTGTGGAAAACCGCCTAAGAGCCACATCCAGGCTGGCCGGCACACCGGCCCTATGTCGTTAATCCGCCAGGCGGATTCGATCCGGGGCCGACGCGCCTACCCGAGTTCAGGAAGCTACCCTGGCGGGTCTCTGTGGTAATCAAATTATTTGGATAAATAGCATAATAAATTGAATTACTGCAGAACATTAATACCAGGCTTGGTTGGATTTGTATTAAGTACATTTCAACCTTAGTAAAATCTTACTATGTCATCGGATTATTTCTGAGGGTAATAGTTGCACAAATCTGGTGAGGCTCTGAAATATTAACACATTTCAGTAGAATGGACGATTCAGGTACAAAGTCCGGTAGATGGGGTACCGTATAACACACATGTCTGTTCTTCTCGAGGTCTGGATTTAACCCACGTAAAATACAAAGTAAAAAGCCTTTTCTTATACTGGTAAACACTAGAATTAAGGATGAAATCAGGGGAATGTCATAAGGCATAAAATGTGCTTGTAAAACCAGTTTATAGGCATGGAGTACACACAGGCTAAACTCTACAAAAGGTAATTAAAAGGAGTGTCCATAGTGACAAAACAGCTAACAATATTCTCGTCCCATTCACAAAGTTCATATAAAGATTGGGAAAGAATGCAGTGAGTTTCTAATCAGTTCACAAAATACGAAAAGGTTCACATCTAGAATGGGGTTCTGTGCGACACAAACGCACGCACTGTTTATAAAACCTTTCACTGACAGGAGAAGTGCAGGCGGTAAAGTGTGACGTACACAAACTTTAATGGCCGTTCTCTCTAGCAGGGTGATGGAGGGGGTATTATCTGTGGAGTAACCCACGTCTTGGGGGAGGGGAAAGAGCAGGAAGGTAAGTGCAAGGGATGAGGAACGGCGAGAGGGGCGAAGGGGAAGTGGTAGTGGCATTTTCAGCACTCGGCACAGCAGGTGGCGGGTACCGGCGGTATAGTGCAAAGTAGGAGTAAAAACACAGGTAATGATCCACACACAGCGACACCAAATTTGTACATGAAGAGATCCTATTATAGAACAAAACCAAATGCAATGCGCCATAGTAAAAAACATGTATGGAGGCTCAGTTAAGATCGTTAGTACAGTACTTGCATTAATTCTTAAACAGATATTGGATGACAGAGTGCATTTCAGTGTTGATTTTCAGCAAACACAAAATTCAGATAAACTTGAAGTAACAGGGTGAACTACCAAAAAAAGGGTGCGAAATACTGCGACATTGTACGATAAAGTTTTTATTCATTTGGGTGGAGGTCTCTTGCTAACTAAATTCTCAACAAGGCAGCGCGTTACTGCGCTTGGGTGATGACGTCACGTCATGGGTGCTAATCATCAATAAATTACTTCGTAAGAAGTAGGGTGAATAATAACGGAACTTGTGTTAGTCTGGGAGAACTCTCTATCTCACTTACCGCTCTACAGTGAGAAGGTAGCGCAATTCTTCTCAACTTCAGGGACACATTCAGCTCTTCTCGGGTGCTTCATTTAGCTAGGATTTCCACGAAGATGCATATCGTAGCGGGCAAGTTAGGGGTTTACGGAAGGTGTTATACGGTACTATACTTCGGAGGAAGCTCGGAAATGAAGAGCGCCACGAAGCTAAACGGCGGTACACGGAAAGACACCCCATAACGGCCGGGTTTGCTATTGCGATGCTTTTACGCTTCACATTCCATCAGCTGACGGTCGCTTGCTTCCAAACTCCACTCAGAGCTATAGTCTGGTCAGCGGGTATGAGAATGAACAACTCGGAACCATTTTTTAACCTTGGGCAGCTTGAAAGGGAACAGGAAATAAATGCTTCTAAAACGACAGTAGGCTTAGCTCATCTGCTAAGCGGAGAAACAGTGGAATATTAGTTACAAAAGTTAGATTAAAATTCGCAGTTTCACAATCTATTGAGCAATAAAAGACAAATAGAACAGTCACCCAAGGAGGGGCTCCACATTCTAAGTTTGACAACAAAACAAAACGTTCAACCACGAATGCTCGGAAAAAGTAACGTAGTAGAAAAACTTTAGTAAGGTAAACTTGATGCATTCTTTCGAAAGGCAAATCCAATCATTGTCATTAAAGGAGGTCTAAAAGTTGATACAGTACAATACAAAATTTAGGCAACAAAGCTGAATAATGCAAGTAGCTTAATATAATTAAAAGATAAATACTTATACACTATTTGGGAGAGAGTACCTTTAAGCATCTATTACACTCCGTACATTATCACTCAAAACTTGCAATAAATAACTTACAAATCAAAAGTAAATTAGGCTTAATTTATGACAGACCAGACAAAGATTAAAGGGAAAGAAGAAGTAGGTGAGAGAAAAGTGACTGGCTTATAGCAATGCGACAGCTGTGTCAGTCCATGTGTTTGCGCCGCGAGGACTCAGCTTATAGTAAGATTTCACTGGGAGCGTAGACATCAATTTAGACTACTATAAACACATTGTCTCAACCAGAAGCTCGCTGCATGGTTATGTGGATCATGGTTAACGGTTCTGCACTGACCTCTGGGGTGACAGCATGAAACAGACCATTTAACATCACTTAAAGCAACACATACAGGACCTTTGCCTGCTCACCAGCAACTACAATAAAACAACCCCACTCATCACTTCATACCAACAAAACTTCGCAGCCCTCGGGGGATAACAGCCGGAAGTCGTCATATCCTCTCTTATAAACTTACAGGGGTACAACAGATCAATTATGTTTCAGCGTAACTTCATGCATTGAGTTAACCAGTCAAGGAACTACCACCTACGAAAAACAGAAGGCACGGGAAGTAAATGAATAAACGGTTGGGGAAGTGAATTCAAAGAGACGAGAAAGAAAAGGAAGAAAAGATAGAAAAACCTCATTCCTTTCCTTCCGCAATCCAGTATGTCACACGACGTCGTATCGGTCTTGGCAACACAAGTGTTAATCGTTTTATTACGACAGTGTCTGAACTTGGGGCCTAAAGTCGCGCCGGCTGGGGTGGCCAAGCGGTTCTAGGCGCTACAGTCTGGAACCCCGCGACCGCTACGTCGCAGGTTCGAATCCGCCTCGGGCATGGATGTGTGTGATATCCTTAGGTTGGTTAGTTCTAAGTTCTAGGGGACTGATGACCTCCGATGTTAAGTCCCATTGTGCTAAGAGCCATGTGAACCTAAAGTCGCTTGGTACAAATAGTTTATAACGGACATCACCAGGACCGTCAGAATCCAATCGTTTGTCGCTTTTCTTACAAGGCCTAAATGCTGATTTCGTGTCTGTATCTGGTTTTGCAATAAAAATCCCCTCCCATCAAGGTAAAAAGATTTAGTGCGCCAACGATTTGGTAAAGCTTCCACGTGCGGTATGATGGCACAGTGCGTTACAGAGCCCTTAAAGTGGTCACTTCTATGGAGCAAGGAGAAGGAACCTACTTTCATGAAATTATGCTTTTTTTTTTGTTTTTTTTTTTTTTTTTTTTGCGGGGGTCATCAGTCTGCTGACTGGTTTGATGCTGCCCGCCACGAATAACTTTCCTGTGCTAACTTCTTCATCTCAGAGTAGCACTTGCCACCTACATCCTCAATTATTTGCTTCACGTATTCCAATCTCTGTCTTCCTCTACAGTTTTTGCCCTCTACAGTTCCCTCTAGTACCATGGAAGTCATTCCCTCATGTCTTAGCAGATATCCAATCATCCAGTCCCTTCCCCTTGTCAGTGTTTTCCACATATTCCTTTCCTCTCCGATTCTGCGTAGAACCTCCTCATCCCTTACCTTATCAGTCCACCTAAGTTTCTACATTCGTCTATAGCACCACATCTCAAATGCTTCCATTCTCTTCCGGTTTTCCCACAGTCCATGTTTCACTACCATACAATGCTGTACTCCCAACGTACATCCTCAAAAATTTCTTCCTCAAATAGCGAGTCTGCTTCTGAAGCCTTTCTTGCTCCGTCCGTCATTGGTTATTTTACTGCGTAGGTAGCACAATTCCTTAACTTCATTGACTTCGTGACCATCAATCATTGATGTTAAGTTTCTCGCTGTTCTCATTTCTACTACTTCTCATTACCTTCGTCTTTCTCCGATTTACTCTCAAACCATACTGTGTACTCATTAGACTGTTCATTACGTTCAGCAGACCATTTAATTCTTCTTCACTTTCACTCAGGATAGCAATGTCATCAGCCAATCGTATCATTGATATCCTTTCACCTTGTATTTTAATTCCACTCCTGAACCTTTCTTTTATCTCCATCATTGCTTCCTCGATGTACCGATTGAAGAGTAGGAGCGAAAGGCTGCACCTTGTCTTACACCCTTCTCAATACGTGCACTTCGTTCTTGATCGTCCACTCCTATTATTTCCTCTTGGTTGTTGTACATATTGTATATGACCCATCTCTCCCTCTAGCTTACCCCAACTTTTTTCAGAATCTTGGACGGCTTACACCTTTTTATATTGTCGAACGCTTTTCCAGGTCAACAAATCCTATGAACGTGTCTTGATTTTTCTTTAGTCTTGCTTCCATTATAAGCCATAACGTCATAATTGCCTCTCTCGTGCTTTTACTTTTCCTAAAGCCAAACTGATCGTCACCTAGCGCATACTCAATTTTCTTTTCCATTGTTCTGTATATTATTCTTGTAAGCAGCTTCGATGCATGAGCTGTTAAGCTGATTGTGCGATAATTCTCGCACTTGTCAGCTCTTGCCGTCTTCGGAATTGTGTGGATGATGCTTTTCCGAAAGTCAGATGGTATGTCGCCAGACTCACTTATTCTACACACCAACGTGAATAGTCGTTTTGTTGCCACTTCCCCTAATGACTTTAGAAATTGTGATGGTGTGTTATCTATCCCTTCTGCCTAATTTGACCCTAAGTCCTCCAAAGCTCTTTTAAATTCCGTTTGTAATACTGGATCCCCTATCTCTTCTAAATCGACTCCTGTTTCTTCTTCTATCACATCAGAAAAATCTTCACCCTCATAGAGGCTTTCAATGTATTCTTTCCACCTATCTGCTCTCTCCTCTGCATTTAACAGTGGAATTCCCGTAGCACTCTTAATGTTACCACCGTTGCTTTTAATGTCACAAAAGGTTGTTTTGTCTTTCTGTATGCTGAGTCTGTCCTTCCGACAATCATATCTTTTTCCATGTCTTCACATTTTTCCTGCAGCCATTTCGTCTTACCTACCCTGCACTTCCTATTTATTTCATTCCTCAGCGACTTGTATTTCTATATTCCCGGAACATGTTTGTACTTTCTCCTTTCATCAGTCAACTGAAGTATTTCTTCTGTTACCCATGGTTTGTTCGCACCTACCTTCTTTGTACCTGTGTTTTCCTTCCCAACTTATGTAACGGCCTTTTTTAGAGACGTCCATTCCTCTTCAACTGTGTTGCCTACTGCGCTATTCCTTATTGCTGTATCTATAGCGTTGGAGAACTTCAAACGTATCTCATCATTCCTTAGAACTTCCGTATCCCACTTGTTTGCGTATTGATTCTTCCTGACTAATGTCTTGAACTTCAGCCTACTCTTCATCACTACTATATTGTGATCTGAGTCTATATCTGCTCCTGGGTACGCCTTACAATCCAGTATCTGATTTCCGAATCTCTGTCTGACCATGATGTAATGTAATTGAAATCTTCCCGTATCTCCCGGCCTTTTCCAAGTATACCTCCTCCTCTTGTGATTCTTGAACAGGGTATTTGCTATTACTAGCTGAAAATTGTTACCGAACTCAATTAGTCTGTCTCCTCTTTTTTTCCTTGTCCCAAGCCCATATTGACCAGTAACCTTTTCTTCTACTCCTTCCCCTACAACTGCATTCCAGTCGCCCATGACTATTAGATTTTCGTCCCCCTTCACATACTGCATTACCCTTTCAATATCCTCATACACTTTCTCTATCTGTTCATCTTGAGCTTGCGATGTCGGCATGTATACCTGAACTAACATTGTCGGTGTTAGTCTGCCGTCGATTCTGATTAGAACTACCCAGTCACTGAACTGTTCACAGTGACACACCCTCTGCCCTACCTTCCTATTCATAACGAATCCTACACCTGTTATACAATTTTCTGCTGCTGTTGATATTACCCGATACTCATCTGACCAGAAATCCTTTTCTTCCTTCCCCTTCACTTCACTGACCCCTATTACATATAGATTGAGCCTTTGCATTTCCCTTTTCAGATTTTCTAGTTTCCCTACCACGTTCAAGCATCTGACATTCCACGTCGCGACTCGTAGAACGTTATCCTCTCGCTGATTATTCAATCTTTTTCTCGTGGTAACCTCCCCCTTGGCAGTCCCTTCCCGGAGATCCGAATGGGGAACTATTCCGGAATCTTTTGCCAATGGAGAGATCATCATGACACTTCTTCAACTACAGGCCACATGTCCTGTGGTTACACGTTACCTGTCTTTAATGCAGTGGTATCTATTGCCTTCTGCATCCACATGTCGTTGATCATTGCTGATTCTTCCGCTTTTAGGGGCAATTTCCCAACCCTACGACAAGAGAGTGCCCTGAACCTCTATCCGCTCCTCCGCCCTCTTAGACAAGGCCGTTGGCAGAATGAGGGTGACTTCTTATGCCGGAAGTCCTCGGCCGCCAATGCT
Source organism: Schistocerca gregaria (assembly GCF_023897955.1). Taxonomy (NCBI): domain Eukaryota; kingdom Metazoa; phylum Arthropoda; class Insecta; order Orthoptera; family Acrididae; genus Schistocerca; species Schistocerca gregaria. The sequence continues at coordinate 281,143,370 of NC_064926.1, forward strand.
GATTATTTATCAAAATTTAGGCCGTGGCGTGGATCGAACCCGGGACGGAAGACGTGTTGATTATGAATCAAAGACGCTGCCCCTAGCCCACGGGTACTTCCTTATGCTCATGGGAAAGACGAAAGAGAAACATTTGATCATGACACGATAACGAAACGGGAGAAAATGCCGTGAACAGCTGGGAGACTCTGTGGTTGCCAAACACGCTGTGCAAGTTGCACATCCCTGGAGATTCATTGAAAGTTATCATAAAAAATCTTAAAAAACTCCTCATAAATTTATGCCATTAGACATATTCAATGAAAGTGTGTTTTCAAACTAACATCTATCTAACATACATCTGAGTGGCTTATCTAGGAATTCAATATGCCTTTGTGATGATTAGAATTTGGAACAGTACATATGTATGACAAAGGAGAATCTTAGTAGTGAAATTGTACCATAGATAATTATTGGATAAGTTCTCCTCCGGAGAAATGGCCACTGCTCATAGCAACACTCACAGTACAGAAGAGACGGGGGTGGCAGCGGTGAGGCGACTGAGGGCCTTATGCACGTGGTACTCGCGTAGCAGTGGCGTGGGCGGCGGGGTGCTGGCTGCACGGCGGTGAAGGTAGGCTTTGATGCCAGGACTGAAACGCAGATGGCAACGTGAAGCTCATCGGCGGCCAACGTGAAGTGGCAGCCGGGCGGCGGCAGCGGCAAGGATTGTAGCCACAGGAGAGCCACGGACGCCTCAAGCATTTTCTTGTGTCTCGGGGCCCAGTTCAGAGTTAGTGGGAGCCTACTGAGAAGATGGGCCGACAGCGTCCATGAAATGGGGCCAGAGTGCACGCAGTATACATGTGCGCGTTTAGGCATTCTCGCTGTACTCAGCGGTCATGTGTTGGTGCGGCGGCTGCGTGCGAGAGGCAGAAAGTAGACTTTGCCCCGAGAGGTGGTATGTGCGGACGCAGCGTCTGGTGCGACATTGTAGCCCACACCCGCACCGAGGCTCGGGTCGTAACGCAATAACAGTGGCAAACATTGACCGACCACACAATGTCAAACATGAACCAGAATAAACGGCCACCCTATGGACCGAACGGTGGGAACGAATCGCGCTTCTGACACCAAATGTAATATTGTACGTGGTTTCGGGACAGGGAGAGAAACGTCTGACACCAATGTTAATTTATAAAATGACAGGGGAGAGGGTTGTTAAATATGCCTTGTGGCGACAGGGTGCAGGAAGTCGAGCGGTCAGGATTAGAGAGTGGGCATCCACGGCTGCCGTTAAATGACAAAACAGAAAATAGTGCTTAACTAGCTGCCATCCTGTACAAACCACCTTCTGCATTGCGGTGCTGTGAGACGTGTAGGATGAGAGTTAGTAAGGTTCTGGAAGGTACCGACAGGGATGTAAAGCCGTGGCCGGCTGCACTAGATTCCTCGGTTGAGAGTACATAGCGCGTACAACCCGATGCGGTGGTCGCACATATTCTCGATTGGTCGTAGATCTGGAGACTCTGGTGGGTCGGGGAGTATGGTAAATTCATCTTGACGCTCTTAGAAACATGCACGTACAATGCGAACTGTGTAACACGCTGCATCTTCCGGCCAGTAGAAGCCATCGTGCCGACTATAGGCAGACTGCATGTAGGGGTGAACATGGTCCAAAAGGATAATTGTATTCTTGTTCTAATGCGTTGCGCACTCCAGAATGAGGAAATCACCCAGGAAGCGATACAGGATTTGATCATTGCGACTATTGTTGCAGGGTGCTTGCTTTCAGACTTATTCACCGTACACGCCAACGGCATTTGTCCGATGGCGTATAAACCGAGACTCATCTGATAAGGCATTCTGTCGCCACTCAGTTTACGTCTAGTTGTGACGTACTGACGTGCTAAGTGTAACCTTCGTCGCCGATTAACAGCAGTCAGCGTGGGTGCATGGACAAGATGCCGTCAGTGACGGCTCACAAGCACAAAGGTTCGCTGAACTGCCGTTGAGGACATACTATTGATAGCCCCTTGGTTCATCTGGGACGTTATTCGTTCAACAGTTGCACATCTAGTCGCTCAAACACATCCCCGAAATCATCTTTCACCTTTGCCGTAAGTGGCCATGGTGTACTACAGTTGCCTCGTTGACAGTTTTGGACAGTGCCACTTTTTCATACAAGGTATACTTTAGTTCACGCGGGTCATGCGCGCCATGACAGTGAGAAGGGTCCAAAGAAGCATGATTTTGAGATCTGTGGGGGCCTACAGAACATCTCCAGGGGGAGCTCTGTTAGTCATAAGGGCGCTCTGCCCGCTAGATATCAAGATACGTGAGCAACCGGCCTGGTACTGGGCCAAAAAGGAGAAAATAATAGAGATCATGGGTGTGATGGTGGAGGATAAGAGAGAAATATGAAACAGAGGGGAGGAACTTTGGCAGAGGGCTTGGGAGGAAGAGGAAACGGGGAGAAGAACATTCCAGTTCTTACCAGGGGTAAAAGAGCGTGGGGATATGAAATACTTTGAACCTACACGGGGACTTATTCACTTTCTCACTGGTCATGGACCCTATCCCACATATTTATGTCGGTTTGAGAAAAGGGCAACCCCCGAGTGTGACTGTGGCGCTGCAGAGGGAACTCCCGACCATGTGGTTTTCGAGTGTACTCTCTTCAATGATGTCGCGACAACACTCAGAGACAGATTTCCGAACAATGATATCAACTACTCAGACAAGAAGACACTTTTCACACTTTGAATGCTGTGGGAGACGAGGTATCACGGAAAGTGTTAACAGAATACCTGAGGGACCGAGAATAGATACCAATTCATAGACCAACCGACTGAGACCAGATCTCATTCCCATACCGCCTGTGCTTGGAATGGCCGACTTCCATCAGTTGGAAAACGCCACGTACGGGATTAGGGGGGTGGGGTCAATACTACCGATTATGACGAAAGCACCGAATATGACGTAGGCTAAGTTAGTTTTTTGTAGGACTTAGATTTAGGACATTAATTTAGGAAACTGCAGCGAATACTATCTGTGGCAAGCCCAGCGCCATTGACATGATCCTCGGGGTTAGATCGTGGACCCTCGCTATTCTAAGTAGGTTTGTACTTTACTGGCACACCTGTGACGCTACAGTTAGTGTCATTCTAGGTTAGATAACTAACAAAAAGGTTAAATTAAACTTCTCATTGTTGTGGAAAACTTGCACACTGTAGTAGTTTAAACTATAGTTCACTAACATAACTGTAATATTTAAGCTGCATTATAACCCAATTTTATGTATCAAATTATGGCCCACTAATCATGTTAGGAGGTGGGTTAATATGTATAATTAGTATTTTTATGGAAATAAATATTCTTTTATCTTTTTTTAAAGGCTATATTTTATCCAAGGCGACATATGAACGTATAACAAACAACTCTTTCTGAAAAGCTTCCATCCTTGGGCCAAAAGTCAGTGATCATGCCGTTTTCGACGTCAGATTAATAGATCCTTTTCAGCATTCGGATAAGAACTGCACTGTTTCCCACACCTCTCTACATCGTCCACCCCCCCCCCCCCCTCCCTCCCTCCATCGCCCACCGCCACGACATACTGTGTATGCCATCCAGCGCTACCGTCTGTGAATGATTGTTGAAAATTGACATTAAACATTTGTGAAGGTGACATTAATCTGATTGGATCATTATCTTTAAGATACTATACAGCACTTAAACACAAAATAACTACAAAACACAAACTTATATCTATTGACAATTAAATGAATTGTAAAAAATGCCGTAAAATGGCGATGGTGCTCTCTGGTGTGCATTCCTTCACATGATTCTCAAATCTGGCACTTGGTCCACAGGTGTAACCCACTTCCATACTTATAGCATTGATTACTTCTTAAATCAAAATATTTACTGAACTAGTACGGAATCCAGGCCTTTTGCTATTGTTCTAAGAGTCAAACACTCTTTGTTCTAAATAGGAACTCGTATTTACATATTTGTAAAGGTGAACTATAGTAGGAAGGAAGCTATGTCACCAGCTGACTACAAGACACAACGAAGAGCTAAGAAACGGGGTATGAAATCAAAGAACCAGTTCGCAATGCTACTATTGTGACACTAAGAAGGTAGGGCGTGTATTTAATTATTATGCATAGACAGTGTCAAATTACCGAGCACGTCGGTAATAATTCACACCTTTTTCCCTCTGCGCCTATATTAGGGGGCGCATCTCGTGCTGAAAATTACATTTAATTCTCTAGTCGATGGTGATCTAAGTCAGTGGAAGTTCGAGTTTAAAAACTTACACGATTTAGGGTCCAATGCGATTTGATGTATCGAAGCGTCGGTGAAAACCTGAGAATAATCTTGCATTTTTAAACTGACAAAACGTTGTTACAGTGAAGTTGACTGTCGAAAATTCTGAAAATGGACTACTATTAACGCTATGTTATTTGCAATGATTAAATTACTCTGCATTTTGTGTAGCTATTGGCTTGACATGTTTTTGTATGCTAACTAAATGGCACGCTATATAAACGCAGATATGTAATTTAATATTGCTGCATTACGGACAATACCCTTCTACTTCCCTTTGTTCCATTGTACGTAGCTACGATTACAGAAAGTTTCTTCAGCAATTTGAGTTAAACACAGAATACACGACGTTTATAGATGAGATTACTGAAGCAAATTAAATTGATGGAAACATAATTCCACCTAAATTACACAGTAAATTGCTGAGCGCGCAGGTTGTGACAAAACAAGCTCTTTCAAGTTAATGCAGTTGTAAAGCCGTGTTTTAGGGGAAAACCCTATTCGAGCGAGTGCTATTTTACCAGTTTCAGTGTTTCCAACAACGCGAATACTTTCCTGATATTTGTGCATCAGACTACTGCACAGTTAAGATGAACTACGCTTTTATTGTATGAAAACTGGGACAAAATATAAATACTCTACGTGCGTGCATGATAGTTTATACTGTGAGCAATTACCTCTAATTTTTCGTCACCTCTCTGACAAGTAGACATGGCAACACTCCGACTTCAATGATGTTGTCATCGACGAGAAATTGAACTCACCCTTTTCTGACACAGTTGGAGGGGGCTGATTCAGTTGTCCTTACTGCTGCCGTTTTATGCAGTCCACAGTGTCTTAACTGGCTTTCATAAACCACGAACGAGATTTTCATATTCTCTCGCTCGCTACACGCCAACTCTTAAGTCATACTGAAAACATGAACACGACCTTTATGTAGGAAATTTAACGTTGTTATACATTTTACTGGGTTATGTTTCGGTCAGAGGCCGTAGTTTTCGAGTTGTTGAAGGAAAACGTACGAACGTGACCTTCAAACGGAATCACACTGCCTCACTCAACACCCAGAGGCCAAGATTTCTAGTATTTTGTTCATGGCACTTCCTCCTACCACTGTACTAAAATTTACGAGTGCATGAATTGTTTGCCACATGCGACCTTGTTTAGTCTCCATTGACTGGCCATATTACGCCACCGGCTTTGTCGAAGACTTACAAATTGTAAAAAGAACGTTTGTGTAAATTTTACCTAACTGTTTTGTGAATTTTAATACTATGAAATAAACAGCTACATCGTTGTACTCCGTAGACTTTCTGACTAAGAAACTACTGTGGTTGTAATAATAGGTTTGGATGCAACTTTCAATGTAATTACTTTTAGCGCAGAATTTACAAACGTCTTTTTTCGTCCCTTACTCTGAGGGGCTCGTTTAAGTTGGTAATGTCAACGAAGTATCCGACTATGCTGGTGGCGAAATAACCCTATCGATACAGACAAAAAAGGTCGAATAATGGAAATAGTTCGTGTAATCATAAATTTTTGTACATTGGTAGGAGGGGGTGCTACATACAGCATACTGGTGAGGGAGAAGTTGCTTTTGAGGACATTTTTGTACGTTTTCTTGAGTAACTCGAAACCGTAGCCTCCAGTGGCCGTGTTTCCCAGTAAAATATTTTGGAAGGTGTCAGGCAAATCCAACACCTTCCATGAAAACCCTGACATGATAAGCAAATCCAGTAGTATGTCACATAGCTCCGAATAAATCGTGACATTAAATTAACCAAAGTAATACGAGTAACGAGTGAGTAAATGGAATACCACAGACTAACACAAGAATGCCTAAATGCATGTCATACCTTCCCACCGTGAAACAGACTCAGTTCCGAGGGGAGAACGAGGACAGAAGGCGAGATCAGGACCGTGTTAAGCTAGAAGGCCCTACGATAAGGGACGGACTGGACACTCACGTCGCCAGCTAACCATTACGACGACACCACCCGCAAGGTTTAGCGTGAGCCTTTTTCGCGTCTCTGTTACATTGCAAACTTTAAAAACATTGCCCCACCACGAAAAGTATAACGTTTCTCGTTGGATAGACAGCATTTTTGTAGGCGGAGCTTAAGGTTAACATCGAGACCCTGATTGATCAGATGAAAACACAGTCAGATAGTTTTTTTTAAACCAACTTCGGTAAATGGTAGTAAGGAGCAGTAAGGAGTTGTTTCCGAGAGGGCGAGCTGGACGGAGCTGCGCCTGCCGCCGCCCCCCTGACGAACACCTACAAGATAATGAACGCACGCGATGCCGCATAACAGCGCATAAAACTTCACTCAGAATTGCACAAGTCTCATCTGTTACATCCCCTTTTTGCGTAATACAAGTGTCGATCGTTAATTAAAGCTCGTGATGTTCACATTTGCCACTTGAGGTAAAAAACTGAAACGCGATGATTTTTCTGCTATACAATTATTGAGATGCCACATCAGCCATTGTAATTTACGACAAGTTAGATAAATAATTAAAGATAATTGAGGGTCCCTGTAGACCATTTTCATAGTTTTCTCTCTTGTGAAACTTAATTTAAAACTAGATTATAAATGTGATACGGCATAGGTCATCCTTCGATCCATTGTAGAACTTGGAAACCCATTAAGGGAATATTCGTTCACATTTTTGTTGAACGCTGTTGGTTTTTACCATCCTGTATTGAAATATTTCCTTTTATCAATAGTGCAAATTATAAAAGATGTTTTGTGAGTAGAATAAAATTTCCAATGGTAAACTTAAATGCTTTTTCGACGTTATTTTACCAACTAACTAAAAATAGGAAAGCCTTGAACCCCTTCCACTAAATTTAGTTAGTATTAAGATTCTTTTACAGGGAGTGCAGAGGAGCTGACGCTGAAATCATTAAGTATTTGTTTATATCATCGCTAGTCTCACTGAACTCTTCTGAATTCTACATGTCATGTGTGGTCTGGCGTCTCCTTACCAGCAACAGGTCCCAGGTTCAAACTAGTCAATTCCCTAAAAAAACACAGTCAGAGCGTCGTTGCGCGAAAGTGGTAGGGAGACACGATATAGGACAAACAGACAGCACCATGAATGTTAAGAATTTGAATTAATTAAATGTTGTTGTTGTTGTTGTTGTCTTCAGTCCTGAGACTGGTTTGATGTAGCTCTCCATGCTACTCTATCCTGTGCAAGCTGCTTCATCTCCCAGTACCTACTGCAACCTACATCCTTCTGAATCTGCTTAGTGTATTCATCTCTTGGTCTCCCTCTACGATTTTTACCCTCCACGCTGCCCTCCAATGCTAAATTTGTGATCCCTTGATGCCTCAAAACATGTCCTACCAACCGATCCCTTCTTCTAGTCAAGTTGTGCCACAAACTTCTCTTCTCCCCAATCCTATTCAATACCTCCTCATTAGTTACGTGATCTACCCATCTAATCTTCAGCATTCTTCTGTAGCACCACATTTCGAAAGCTTCTATTCTCTTCTTTTCCAAACTAGTTATCGTCCATGTTTCACTTCCATACATGGCTACACTCCAAACAAATACTTTCATAAACGACTTCCTGATACATAAATCTATATTCGATGTTAACAAATTTCTCTTCTTGAGAAACGCTTTCCTTGCCATTGCCAGTCTACATTTTATATCCTCTCTACTTCGACCATCATCAGTTATTTTACTTCCTAAATAGCAAAACTCCTTTACTACTTTAAGTGTCTCATTTCCTAATCTGATTCCCTCAGCATCACCTGATTTAATCTGACTACATTCCATTATCCTCGTTTTGCTTTTGTTGATGTTCAATTTATATCCTCCTTTCAAGACACTCTCCATTCCGTTCAACTGCTCTTCCAAGTCCTTTGCCGTCTCTGACAGAATTACAATGTCATCGGCGAACCTCAAAGTTTTTATTTCTTCTCGATGAATTTTAATACCTACTCCGAACTTTTCTTTTGTTTCCTTTACTGCTTGCTCAATATACAGATTGAATAACATCGGGGACAGGCTACAACCCTGTCTCACTCCTTTCCCACCCACTTCTTCCCTTTCATGCCCCTCGACTCTTATGACTGCCATCTGGTTTCTGTACAAATTGTAAATAGCCATTCATTCACTGTATTTTACCCCTGCCACCTTCAGAATTTGAAAGAGAGTATGCCAGTCAACATTGTCAAAAGCTTTCTCTAAGTCTACAAATGCAAGAAACGTAGTTTTGCCTTTTCTTAATCTTTCTTCTAAGATAAGTCGTAAGGTCAGTATTGCCTCACGTGTTCCAACATTTCGACGGAGGTGGCGCAGTGGTAGCACACTGGACTCGCATTCGGGAGTACGACGGTTCAATCCCGTCTCCAGCCATCCTGATTTAGGTTTTCCGTGATTTCCCTAAATCGTTTCAGGCAAATGCCGGGATGGTTCCTTTAAAAGGGCACGGCCGATTTCCTTCCCAATCCTTCCCTAACCCGAGTTTGCGCTCCGTCTCTGATGACCTCGTTGTCGACGGGCCGCTAAACACTAACCTTACCTAACCTATCGAGATGGTAGAGTTTTGTCAGGACTTTCTCTCCCAAGGCTGTCAGTAGTTCTAATGGAATATTGTCTACTCCCGAGGCCTTGTTTCGACTCAGGTCTTTCAGAGCTCTGGCAAACTCTTCACGCAGTATCGTATCTCCCATTCCGTCTACACTTCTGTCAACACCTGCTTTCTTTGGGATTGGAATTATTATATTCTTCTTGAAGTCTGAGGGTATTTCACCTGTCTCATACATCTTGCTCACCAGCTGGTAGAGTTTTGTCATGACTGGCTCTCCCAATGCCGTCAGTAGTTCTAATGGAATGTTGTCTACTCCGGGGGCCTTGTTTCGACTTAGGTCTTTCAGTGCTCTGTCAAACTCTTCACGCAGTATCTTACCTCCCATTTCGTCTTCATCTACATCTTCTTCCATTTCCATAATATTGTCCTCAAGTACATCGCCCTTGTATAAACCTTCTATATACTCCTTCCACCTTTCTGCCTTCCCTTCCTTGCTCAGAACCAGATTGCCATCTGAGCTCTTGATATTCATACACGTGGTTCTCTTCTCTCCAAAGGTCTCTTTAATTTTCCTGTGGGCAGTATCTATCTTACCCCTAGTGAGATAAGCTTCTACTTCCTTACATTTGTCCTCTAGCCATCCCTGCTTAGCCATTTTGCACTTCCTGTCGATCTCACTTTTGAGACGTTTGTACTCCTTTTTGGCTGCTTCACCTACTGCATTTTTATACCTTCTCCTTTCATCAATCAAATTCAATATTTCTTCCGTTACCCAAGGATTTCTAGCAACCCTCGTCTTTTTACCTACTTTATCCTCTGCTGCCTTCACTGCTTCATCCCTCAGAGCTACCCATTCCTCTTCAACTGTGTTTCTTTCCCCCATTGCTGCCAATTGTTCCCTTATGCTCTCCTTGAAACTCTGTACAACCTCTGGTTCTTTCAGCTTATCCACATCCCATGTCCTTAAATTCCCACCTTTTTGCAGTTTCTTCAGTTTTAACCTACAGGTCATATCCAATAGATTGTGGTCAGAGTCCACATCTGCCCCTGGGAATGTCCTACAATTTAAAACCTGATTCCTAAATCTCTGTCTTACCATTATATAATCTATCTGATACCTTTTAGTATCTCCAGTATTCTTCCATGTATACAACCTTCTTTTATGATTCTTGAACCAAGTGTTAGCTATGATTAAGTTATGCTCTGTGCAAAATTCTACCAGACGGCTTCCTCTTTCATTTCTTAGCCCCAATCCATAATCACCTACTACGTTTCCTTCTCTCCCTTGTCCTACTGACGAATTCCAGTCACCCAAGACTATTAAATTTTCGTCTCCCTTCACTACCTGAATAATTTCTTTTATCTCATCATACATTTCATCAATTTCTTCATCATCTGCAGAGGTAGTTGGCATATAAACTTGTACTACTGTCGTAGGCATGGGCTTTGTGTCTATCTTGGCCACAATAATGCGTTCACTATGCTGTTTGTAGTAGCTTACCTGAATTCCTATTTTCCTATTCATTATTAAACCTACTCCTGCATTACCCCTATTTGATTTTGTATTTATAACCCTGTATTCACCTGACCAAAAGTCTTGTTCCTCCTGCCACCGGACTTCACTAATTCCCACTATATCTAACTTTAACCTGTTCATTTCCCTTTTTAAATTTTCTAACCTACCTGCCCGATTAAGGGATCTGACATTCCACGCTCCGATCCGTAGAATGCCAGTTTTCTTTCTCCTGATAGCGACGTCCTCCTGAGTAGTCCCCGCCCGGAGATCCGAATGGGGTACTATTTTACCTCCGGAATATTTTACCCAAGAGGACGTCATCATCATTTAATCATACAGGAAAGCTGCATGTCCTCGGGATAAATTACGGCTGTAGTTTCCCATTGCTTTCAGCCGTTCGCAGTACCAGCGCAGCTAGGCCGTTTTGGTTAATGTTGCAAGGCCAGATCAGTCAATCATCCAGACTGTTGCCCTGCAACTACTGAAAGGGCTGCTGCCCCTCTTCAGGAACCACATGTTTGTCTGGCCTCTCAACAGATACCCCTCCGTTGCGGTTGCACCTACGGTACGGCCATCTGTATCGCTGAGGCACGCAAGCCTCCCCACCAACGGCAAGGTCCATATCCTACAAAAATGTCCTGTTCATTTTTTTTCGTAGGACTAGTAGTTTGGGCATGTTGAGGTGGAGAATATCAAAATCTCGCCTGTGGTTTAAGAAGGCGAGCTATAACTTTGCGGATTGCATGAAACGACAGAGGTAGGGGCATCTGAATCACCCTGCATACAGGAAGAAACAAGATGGGTGGTAAATATTAAGGTATATGAGAGGATCAGTCATTTGAAACGAGATAATCTAGTACAAATGGGCTCTAAAATGCACACCATAAGAGTTATGAGCACTTTTTTCAGTAGACACGTTCCACAGCAGCGAAAGTGGACTAAGCAATTTAGCTTAAGGTGTTTGATAGAAAGTACACCAATTTTTTTATCATTACCTCCTTAATTCTTACATTCCTGATTACACAGTGAACCGTAAAATTACTACTGGCTCACCAAAGGTTATTAATCTCTATCAGTGCACAAAATGTAAAGAGGAAGTAGCTGCCAAGGAATAACGGGTGAAATTATACACAATTTTCAGTAACAATATTTATTCAAATTTGGTTGAAGACTTTACGATATTTTTTTTAAAAAAAGCAACAATCATTTAACAAATAAGTCACAATTTACGATAGGAAAGGTCTTTTAAATTATTAGATTATTATAAAAAATAGCAGTAAAAGGCAAGTACAGGGAAGCAATTTAACGTATACAAAGCGACGCTGTATAAGGTTTCAAGCTCAGCTAAATTACAGGTGAATTTCACTCCACACATTAAATGGCGCAGAATCTACCTTGTGTGCAACATATAAAGACAATCCTGTTTAGGAAAGTTCTCAAAATGGAAAAACCAAAACTCATGACTCATATGACTCATGCTCACAAGGGGGGGGGGGGGAGGGGGACACATTCACAGTTAATAACATTAACATTTCCAAATATATATAAGAAAAACAAATTTTACAAATATCTGCCATTTAACTTACGGCAACCACACACGCTCGCCAGGATGGGCTTGCGAACTTTTACAACATTCTCCTTTCAAGGCAACAATTTCTATCCGTAATGAAATGGCAACCTTTTGCATGGCAAGAAAACGTACTAATAACCAACTTCTTGTATAAAACACATAAGCACGTTGAGTAAAAGCCTTAAAAGGCATTGAATAGGAAAAACACACAACAGTTTTTGCTGACTGTAGACAATATAAAACTCCACTACGGCGTAAATTAACCTTGCTGGATTGTAGCCGAATATACAAAAAACATAAATTTACGTAAGTTACCGCTTCCAGGAATTTGATATGCAATTGACTAGTTCTTACCGCGAGGCAAAAGTTTTTTTTTTTCTTTCTTAGAGTACCTCTTACACGTGAATCTAGTAATACTAGTTATGGCAGGCGAGAGAATGGATCAGGTCTTAGTGCCTTGCATTTTAAACACTACAGCCATTGGTGCCTTAGACGTTCACAGTCACGGCAGAGGCTAACAGTCGAATAAACCCGTAGGTAAGCTGGGAGGGGAAAGAAGCAATCCGAACCACAGAATTACTCTGATTTCCCCCTCCCCTTTTCGTCCTCAAAATGGGACGAACGGACCACCCTTTCTAAATATTACCACCTTCCCGCTGGTGGGCAGACGAGAATGAATGGCGGGAACCCCTCTCGCCCCCCCCCCCCCCCCCCAAAAAAAAATACCGCTCGTATTATTAACAAGAATCAGTAAATTGAATTCAATTAAACTTCATAAAATCCGTTAACAATCAATACTCAGCTTCTGATGCGTTGCGACTACCAGAGCTGGCCCAACGCAGCAACTCCAAATGCTCTGCCAAGCTGCCCGCTGCCAGCCGTTTCAACGGACGCAGGAAGTCGCGCCAATATTCCAAACCTCCACGCCGGTCGACAGCATACGGCCGAACTGCAGATTAAGACCCTAGTGGACCCACGATCAAGAAGATTCCTTTCGCGACGAGCACTTAACGCCCCATACCACGGAGCCGCTACTCGCGTCCCTTACCCTTATGCCGCGGTATGCGTACGGTCCCTCTATCACCGGCAGAGAAGTCGCTTCTTGATGCCCACGACAGCTACCTCTTAAACCCAAGCGAACAGCCCACTTTTTACCTTTCCTGCTAAAGGAAGGAACCGAAACCTTCAATTGCGACAAAGGCACCAACGCCAGAATACGGAGGGCGACTGCTTCACGCTACGCGCTGCGGCGCGCTTTTCAAAGCTAACTTTACTACGGCTCGCACAGAGGCAGAACAATCATTCGTGTCAGTATGTGTACGGACTTCTCTGGCTGCATCGTCGCGAAGAAGTTGCGATATGAATGTCGGAAGATTCAATATTGGCAAGAAAAGTGTAATCTAGGAATTTTAAGAGCAAAGCAGTTTGTTATCAAGAAATCCCTATTGCATCTTCTGCCACTGCAGTTTCATGGGCGTTGGAGCGTTGCAGCTGCCTTTTGAAGCTAATTTTATTTGATCGTTCCTCATTAAATCACTGCGGATGCATATTCCATATATTTTGCGCATTGTGACTGTATATAGAGAATAATCGCCAATAATGCGATCCATCAATAACGACTCTTTCAACTTATTCATTAACAATATATGTCGTTAGGCCTATGCGGCACTTGCACGAAACGCCGAGTCTCTGCGGGCCTTCCTCCTATGCATTAAAGTTTGCTACCGTTTGACTTGCCCACATTCTATAGCACAATAATATAGCAGTCACTAAGGTTCTATCCTAGTAATCCACCAATTGGTTCAAATGGCTCTGAGCACTAAGGGACTTAACATCTGAAGTCATCAGTCCCTTAGAACTTAGAACTACCTAAACCTATCTAACCTAAGGACATCACACACATCCATGCCCCAGGCAGGATTCGAACATGTGACCGTAGTGGTCGCGCGGTTCCAAACTGTAGCGCCTAGAACCGCTCGGCTTCTTCGGCCGGCAATCCATCAATTCGTTCATGTGTACAGGGATCAACGAATGTTCTAAAACTCTCACAATGCATGATCTGGAAGTTTCATTTACACCTGCTGATTCGTCTTTCTTACTAAAGACGTAGTATATTGTGTCCGTTGAAACTGCACATTTCAGTCACAAAGCTGGTCCTGTTTTCCGTAAACAGTATTTTATTTGCTGGGCAAAATGGCGTTACTGTGTTGCACGTATTCTGTATGAAGGCAGTGGAACACAGGATACATCTGCAGCACTGGCATATACTGCTTCCTCGATATCATGGAGGTTAACAGTGGGATGAGTTTCACTAGATCGTTGGTTCTGATATCCATGTTTAGTCCTACAACATTGACTCCCAGTGTCCAAGAAGCGATCATAAAATGTTGTCCATTATTCTACAAGAGACGCCCATAAAGGATATATGCATTTTGGAAAATCTGTAAGCACCACGATCCCTCTTGATAACGACAGACATTTCCATCTGTTTCCAATAGCAAAGCTTCGTTGCTGCTGATACAGGATAGCGCTTTCTCTCGGGTAATGTACCGTAAGTTTTACAGTATCGTGTAGGTATCCTATCAATTCCGATGCAACTCCTTTGCTGGACAATTTCAGTTTATTTCTTTGTTTTTTGTTTTTTCTTTGTTTTTCACGTTAACTTTTCAGCATTCGTTCAAAGATTGGGGGGAGGGGGGGGGGAAGAATGGTATTATTAACTTAGTCAGTGAAGAAAGTTCTGAAAATCGGAAAATTCTGATATTTAAGCGATGATTAGTGCTCATCATCACTAGCAACAACAGAGATTTCCTTGTACCTTTTACTGCCTTTATAACACGAAATCACAGTGGTTTTATTTGCCAAACGAGCCGTAAAAATTTTACTTAAGAGTTCATTTATAGGTTCTCTCACCGCTCACCTTGAACTCCGTTCAGGATTTGCCGTCGGAAGCATACTGGACTAATTCAAATCGGTCATGTAATTTGGATACTTAGACTCGCCCTGCTCTTTAACCAAGTCGTGTATTTTCCGTTCCCCATATCCTGCAGATGGGAAAAAGGCACTCCCCTGCATTAAGAACAGTGAAAACATTGGATGTATCATCACCAGGACTTCCAGAAAACTGTTCTGATGAATGTATTCGATGGAACTGTTGTGGTGAGTATGTTGTTGTTGTTGTGGTCTTCAGTCCTGAGACTGGTTTGATGCAGCTCTCCATGATACTCTCATTTCCTAATCTAATTTCCTCAGTATCACCAGACTTAATTCAACTACATTCCATTATTCTCGTTTTGTTTTTGTTGATGTTTATCTTGTATTCTCGTTTCAAGACACTGTCCATTCCGTTCAACTGCTCTTCCAAGTCCTTTGCTGTCTGTGACAAAATTACAATGTCATCAGCAAACCTCAAAGTTTTTAATTCTTCTCCATGGATTTTAAAACCTGCTCCTAATTTTTGTTTTGTTTCCTTTACTGCTTGCTCAATATACAGATTGAATAACATCTGGCAGAGGCTACAACCCTGTGTCACTCCCTTCCCAACCGCTGCTTGCCTTTCAGGTCCCTCGACTCTCATAACTGCCATCTGGTTTCTGTACAAATTGTAAATAGCCTTTCGCTCCCTGTTTTTTACCCCTGCCAGCTTTACAATTTGAAAGAAAATATTCGAGTCAACATTGTCAAAAGCTTTCTCTAAGTCTACAAATGCTAGAAACGTAGGTTTGCCTTTCCTTAATCTTCCTTCTGAGATAAGTCATAAGGTCAATAATGCCTCACGTGTTCCAATATTACTACGGAATCCAAACTGATCATCCCCAAGGTTAGCTTCTACTAGTTTTTCCATTCGTCTGTAAGGAATTTGCCTTAGTATTCTGCCGCTGTGGCTCATTAAACTGATCGTTCGGTAATTTTCACTTCTGTCAACACCTGCTTTCTTTGGGATTGGATTTATTACATTCTTCTTGAAGTGTGAGGGTATTTCGCCTGTCTCGTACATCTTGCTCACCAGATGGTAGATGCCGAGCGAGGTGGCGAGGTGGTAGCACACTGGACTCGCATTCGGGAGTACGACGGTTCAATCCCGTCTCCAGCCATCCTGATTTAGGTTTTCCGTGATTTCCCTAAATCGTTTCAGGCAAATGCCGGGATGGTTCCTTTAAAAGAGCACGGCCGATTTCCTTCCCAATCCTTCCCTAACCCGAGCTTGCGCTCCGTCTCTGATGACCTCGTTGTCGACGGGCCGCTAAACACTAACCTTACCTAACCTATCGAGATGGTAGAGTTTTGTCAGGACTTTCTCTCCCAAGGCTGTCAGTAGTTCTAATGGAATGTTGTCTACTCCCGAGGCCTTGTTTCGACTCAGGTCTTTCAGAGCTCTGGCAAACTCTTCACGCAGTATCGTATCTCCCATTCCGTCTTCATCTACATTCTCTTCCATTTCCAGAATATTGTCCTCAAGTATGTCGCCCTTGTATCAACCCTGTATATACTCCTTCCACCTTTCTGCTTTCCCTTCTTTTCTTAGAACTTAGTTTCCATCTGAGCGCTTGATATTCATACAAGTGGCTCTCTTTTCTTTAAAGGTCTCTTTAATTTTCCTGTAGGCAGTATCTATCTTACCCCTAGTGAGATAAGCCTCTACATCCTTAAATTTGTCCTCTAGCCATTCCTGCTTAGCCATTTCGCACTTCCTTTCAATCTCATTTTTGAGACGTCTGTATTCCTTTTTGCCTGCTTCATTTACTGCATGTTTATATTTTCTCCTTTCATCAATTAAATGCAATATTTCTTCTGTTACCCAAGGATTTCTACTAGCCCTCGTCTTTTTACCTACTTGATCCTCTGCTGCCTTCACTACTTCATCCCTCAGAGCTACCCATTCTTCTTCTACTGTATTTCTTTCCCCCATTTGTGACAATTGTTCCCTTATGCTCTCCCTGAAACTCTGTAGAACCTCTGGTTTCATCAGTTTGTCCAGATCCCATCTCCTTAAATTCCCACCTTTTTGCAGTTTCTTCAGTTTTAATCTACAGCTCATAACCAATAGATTGTGGTCAGAGTCCACATCTGCCCTCGAAATGTCATACAAATTAAAACCTGGTTCCTAAATCTCTGTCTTACCATTATATAATCTATCTTCGAGTATTTCCAGCATACTTCCATGTGTACAACCTTCTTTTATGATTCTTGAACCAAGTGTTAGCTATGATTAAGTTATGCTCTGTGCAAAAGTCTACCAGACGGCTTTCTCTTTCATTTCTTTCCTCCACTCCATATTCACCTACTATGTTTCCTTCTCTTCCTTTTCCTACACTCGAATTCCAGTCGCCCATGACTATTAAATTTTCGTCTCCCTTCACTACCTGAATAATTTCTTTTATCTCATCATACATTGCATCAATTTCTTCATCATCTGCAGAGCTAGTTAGCTTATAAACTTAGCCACACTAATGCGTTCACTATGCTGTTTGTAGTAGCTTACACGCATTCCTATTTTCCTATTTATTATTAAAGCTACACCTGCATTACCCCTATTTGAATTTGTATTTAAAAACCTGTATTATCCTGACCAAAAGTCTTGTTCCTCTTGCCACCGAACTTCACTATTTCCCACTAGATCTAACTTTAACCTATCTATTTCCCTTTTTAAGTTTTCTAACCTACCTGCCCGATTAAGGGATCTGATATTCCACGCTCCTATCCGTAAAACGCCAGTTTTCTTTTTCCTGATAACGACGTCCTCCTGAATAGTCCCAGCCCGGAGTTCCGAATGGGGGACTATTTTACCTCCGGAATATTTTACCCAAGAGGACGCCATCATCATTTAATCATACAGTAAAGTTGCATGCCCTCGGGAAAAATTACGGCTGTAGTTTCCCCTTGCTTTCAGCCGTTCGCAGTACCAGCACAGCAAGGCCGTTTTGGTTAATGTTACAAGGGCGGATCAGTCAATCATCCAGACTGTTGCACCTACAACTACTGAAAAGGCTGCTGCTCCTCTTCTGGAACCACAAGTTTTTCTTGCCTCTCAAATGATACCCCTCCGTTGTGGTAGCACCTACGGTCCGGCCATCTGTATCGCTGAGGCACGCAAGCCTCCCCACCAACGGCAAGGTCCATGGTTCATGGGAGGGGGGGGGGGGGATGGGCTGGTGAGTATATTCGATCATTAAATGCTGATAGCCGATTTCACAAGAGTTATTTTGAACAATTTCACATCAATCTCTGTTCCTAGTACCTTCCTTGGTCGCATTGGTCAACCAATCTATAGAAAAGAAGCCACTGCACCACCCCAATTGTCCTTACATGACCAGGCCGTGTGGAGTCCTGCCCACTCGTCTCTTAAAGGTTGCCTAATGGATGCTGCTTTCTCGGATAGCTATACAAGAATTAAAGCAAATCACATTAATGGTTTTTATTACAATAAATTAGATTGACAATACTTAACTTTGTTTTACAATATCGTGTCGCAACCTATTGGCGATATGTAAACAATCAATGTCAATGTAGGAAGTCCATGCAAGTAATGGATATGGATCACAAGTAACAAATCTTCTAGTGTACTCTTCTAGCTCTTTGTCTACCAGTATCCGTCTTCTACTGTCCGTCCGAGGCTGGCAGGAGCGGCACTTATATTCTCATTGTCTAGAAGCAACTCCCGTCGTGGTGCGGTCCTAGTCAGTTAACTATTGGCGGACGTTGTCTCACAGCCTTCTATGCTAATGCGTTCCTTATCTTCGTACCGGCGCTTATTGTTACGCCGGAACACCCCGTTATTCTCCAAGTATTAAAAAGTGACGCCAGCACATATATGGTAAAATGTCGGCCTAACTTCGCAAACGTGAAGGCTAACGGGGGATCCATAAATGATTACAGCTGTAATTCCCCTTGTCAGGTAGAACATCCACGATAGTGCGTCAGTGTTCCTCGTGTTCTATGTTATTACCAGAGATGGTATATAGTATAAGAGGCGTGGATGTCGTCAGATGGTGACCGGTCGTTGTAAAGGACGTGGAGATAATGCGTACTCGTCTGAGACAGCGTTATCAGAGCTTGAATTTAATTGCTATCGATTATGGGTCTCTATTTTGACGATTAGACGAATTCTGCATTATCTAGGTTTGTGGAGCATTTGGATGTGACAGGTGCCCTTTGTTGGACTGCATGGGAACATGAGGACTGGTATACCTGTCCTCAAGGTTACAGTCAACCAGGATCGCCGTATTGTCCACTAAGTACACCCTCTTTACATCTGCTCCTGCTGTCCCAGAACTGATCACGGACTTTCTGCAGTATTAAGTGTCATTTTCCACCATTGGTCCGAGACTAGCAGCAGCTGAACTAAGGAAGACCAGTTCTACTCATGGACCACCTCGCCTCAGGATAGCATGCAACGGCCTTATGACAACTTTCCTAACTGAATAAGTGCGGAATGTCATATTAATAATTTGACTCATAATGTAATCTTTGAAGTAACACACACACACACACACACACACACACACACACACACACACGCACACACAAAGTGAAACACCGAGGAGTGGAGCTGGAAACGATCTGGAACTTAACACTAGCCGACAGCGATCATCTGGTGAAGTGCAGAACCGTGATTCATCGCTGTGCACAATTCTACGCCATTTATTAGTAGTCCGTGCTTTCGAGTCAAATGCTGTCATCGTTTAGTGATGTTAACGGCAACGTATGCTGGGTGCGATATTTTTCCAGTTCTGCTGATGCAAGTATCCGACCAGTGGTGCACGACGATACAGGATGCTACATGGAGTCCATTACTTGTTACATGGCAGGTGCAGAAGTGGCAGTGCGGTGTCTTTGGTACACAATATAGCGATCGTTTCTCCTGGCGGTAAGATGTTGTCACAGAAACCTGGAGGACATGTATGCCTTCCCTCTTGTTCCAACGCAGTCCAACATATGACCACTACACTTCCGAATTCCCCACTTCCATATTGTACGATTCGACAATTTGGTCTAGCGGAACAATCAGACTGAAGCCCCTTTCAGAATCTGATTTTGCGCTCTCTCATTCGAGTATATAGCATGTCTGTGTCCTTCATAGTGAGTATACATCTAACGGTGTTGAAGCTGCACATATACCCTACCGGGCAGGACTGACAGCAGCACTAAACACGAACTTTACTGAGGCACTCTTGCTGCCATTCTGCCATTCCCAGATAACATCAACTCTTAATGGTTTAAACTTCCACTAATAGTGTGTATGAGAACGATGTTACAACGACACCGAATCATTACATCGACACACAACCTTGTCTTGTATATGCTTCACCTTTTTTCTCAGGCGGGTTACACACACACATACGCCCACAACACACTCACACACACAGACGTTATGTCTCTATTGTGTTCTGTGGGCAACGATTCGCTTTGTCCAGGTTCTCAGGTGACGTGGCCTCACTTTTTAAGGAAAACCAAAAATATATACATTCACTTAAGTGACAGTTGTTTTGGGACGCAGTGCCGAACAGAAGTGTGTCTTTGTGTGTGTGTGTGTGTGTGTGTGTGTGTGTGTGTGCAGCTAGCATGTGTCAGTAGTATTAATATTTTATTTGTCGCTCCTCGCTGAGTCGTTGGTTGAAATAAAATTTCTGTGCCGTGTGCGAGTGACGTCTTGGGCAGTTTAGAATTGACACTATCTGGGATACCACAGGATGCCAGCTCGCGACAGGGGGCGTATGCCGCAGGGGATCTGGATAAGGTGGCACGCTCAGCTATTAATGGGAACTGACTTGCTGGCAGCGATGCGACAGTTGGTGGTCCGTGTCAGCTCTCTGTTGAGCTGAACATAACAGAACGCGGTGAACTGACCCATTGTTTTTGGCGTAATCATGCCGGTTGGAGTTGAAAATATGACGATGCATATTATTACAAGCAGTGATTTTTGTTCGTAGCTGATGCTTGAGCTACTGTATCCTGCTTTCTTTTGGAGCTAGCTGGTATTAAGGTTGTTCCTCCAAAACGCTGGTGTAAGCCAAGAGAGCTCGTTGTGTTTTCCTACTGAGCTGTGTTTAGCCGATTTTCTGGGCACGCATCCGTGATTTGTGGTAGACGGGTATTAGGTCTTGTGCTGTCTACTCACCATATTACTGAACAGCGTGGCTGGGTTGTTTGTCTGTGCAGGCCACGCTTTCTATCAAAACACTCAGTCATTCACTTCACTGGCGCAACACTTTCTCAGTGCTCGCCAGGCTTATTTAATTCACTAACGTCATACATTTCTTTAAAACAGTGGTTAACGACCTTATTGTTAAAGTTAACTGTAAGCTACCTGTCAGGCATAATATGTAATCATTGACGGTTTTGTTATTTTATTGGAATAGTGTTTCTTTGAGCGTTTACTAATTGGTTTTGTTCATTGACGTTTTGGATTTAAATAGAGTACTGTTTAACGCCTTCAGTGCTTATCAGACTTGTTTTATGCATTGTGTTTCATATTTTATTATATTTTTAACTTTTTTGTACGTGTGTGTTACAGACGGATTGCGTATTATTAAATGCCTCATTTATGAGAGGCACTCCCAGAAAGCTGCCTGATTGTATGCTTTGGTCCTTCCGGTATCACTCACAGCAATATATTAACAGAAAAATTCTTCTTATGTCTGCGGTAAAGGTATCTATTATGGTAAGATAACTCGCCAGCTGATTATAGTAATTCCGCATGACTGACCATTTATCGCATTCCAAACTAGTCGCCTTGGTAATAATTATCATAAGAATTCCAGAATGAGATTTTCACTCTGCAGCGGAGTGTGCGCTGATATGAAACTTCCTGGCAGATCAAAACTGTGTGCCCGACCGAGACTCTAACTCGGGACCTTTGCCTTTCGCGGGCAAGTGCTCTACCAACTGAGCTACCGAAGCACGACTCACGCCCGGTACTCATAGCTTTACTTCTACCAGTATCCGTCTCCTACCTTCCAAACTTTACAGAAGCTCTCCTGCGAACCTTGCAGAACCAGCACTCCTGAAAGAAAGGATGCTGCGGAGACATGGCTTAGCCACAGCCTGGGGGATGTTTCCACAATGAGATTTACACTCTGCAGCGGAGTGTGCACTGATATGAAACTTCCTGGCAGATTAAAACTGTGTGCCCGACCGAGACTCGAACTCGGGACCTTTGCCTTTCCCGGGCAAGAGCCCAATAGAACAACAACTGGTAGAGCACTTGCCCACGAAGGGCCAAGGTCCCGAGTTCGAGTCTCGGTCGGGCACACAGTTTTAATCTGCCAGGAAGTTTCATCATGAGAATTGTTTATTTGCCATTTCTGCCCACCGGACTTCGTTGATTCGATTTGTATATTTGGTCTGCCACTGTCAGTGTTCACTTTCCTCTAACGCTTGAAATTGAATGTCTGTTTTCCTCTTGTATTTTACATCTCTTTTGTATATGATTGAGTGAATGTCATTTCTTTTAAGAATGTCAGATCAAACATCTTTCAGCCGACAGATGATGTTTGTAGTGATCGCCGTGTCTAAAATCTACTCTTAGCAGTTTCTGAATGCTGTTCCATTTTTCGACTTCACCAAAGGTGGGAATCTCCCTACACATCGGAGAGAGCGGGCGTCAAGGTGACGTAATGTATTGCCGAAACTGGAGGCCAATAGAACAATAACTGGTAATTTAGATGGCCGTCAGATGTATGAATTGGCGTTCTGTACTGAACAACTAAGGTCCTGCAACCATTTGTGAAAAGATGGACATACAGAGATGTCTTCTAAGTTCAGATTACGTAATTCTGACAACACCGTCTAGAGGCGGCCTTCAGTAAAAGTTCTATCTGATACTTTAGTCGGTCATTGCATCGTACAGCTCTCTGTGTCTAAGCTTAAAATCCTTGAAGACAGTTACTAATTTCATGTAAATCATGCAAATCCTTAAACTACTGCGCCAACAGTAATAACGTTGCATGGCCGCCGGCTCTTAATTAACCTATCCCACGTCTCCCGAAAATGCTATTAATTTTCCTTGTACTGTAATTCTATATACTTAAATTTTTTACTTTGCTGTTAAGTGGCCTTTATCACGACACATCGAATTCCTTAATAAAATACTATATAAATTTTAGTACCTATAATCGCTTCGCCAAAGAAAATACTTATCTTTGGGCCTTAAGCAATTTATGCGGTTGCTAAGACTGACTTGTAACTCTTACCACTTTTACGTAAGGTGCATAGTAGTTTAAATATTTTTGCCATAGCCGTGGAAGACATTTGTCACTGGACCTTAAACTGCTTATACACTTGCTAAGAATAATTGTTTATTTGATCTTGCTTTGCAATTCTCTGTTAGTCATTATTACTCCAACTGTCTCATATTATGTTATGTTATGTTAACCGGGGACCTATAAACGACTGAGAGTCTGCGTCCCGGCCGCATCCTCAGTGGTGCACAGCCCCACGACGACTACCGCAGTCCACTTCACCCCTCCTCCACCACACCGAACCTAGGGTTATTGTGCGGTTCGGCCCCCGGTGGACCCCCCAGGGAACGTCTCACACCAAACGAGTGTGAACCCTATGCATGCGTGGTAGACTAACGGTAGTATACTCGTAAGTGGAGAACATGTTTGCGCAGCAATCGTCGACATAGTGTAGCTGAGGCGGAATAAGGGGAACCAGCTCGCATTTGCCGCGGCATATGGAAAACTGCCTAAAAACGATCCACAGACTGGCCGGCTCACCGGACCTCCACACAAATCCGCCGCGTGGATTAGTGCCGGGCCGGGGTCCGGCGCTCCTTGGCTACCGAAGTGGCCGTGCGGTTCTAGTCGCTGCAGTCTGGACCCGCGACACCGCTACGGTCGCAGGTTCGAATCCTGCATCGGGCATGGATGCGTGTGATGTCCTTGGGTTAGTTAAGTTTCACTAGTTCTAAGTTCTAGGGGACTAATGGCCTTAGAAGTTGAGTTCCATAGTGCTCAGAGCCATTTGAACCATTGTTTTGAACCGTCGCTCCTTCCAGCCCGGAAAGCCGTGCGTTCAACCGCACAGCCAAATGGGCGGGTCCGCAGCTCGTGGTCGTGCGGTAGCGTTCTCGCTTCCCGTGCCCGGATTCCTGGATTCGATTCACGCCACGGTCAAGGATTTTCTCTGCCTCGTGATAACTGGGTTTTGTGTGATGTCCGTAGGTTAGTTACGTTTAAGTAGTTCCAAGTTCGAGGGGATTAATGACCATAAATGTTAAGTCCCATACTGCTCAGATTCATTTGAACCAACCAGGCGGGCTAACTGTCTAACATTTTATTACATTTTTTGGCTTCAACGAGGAAGACGTTTATCATTGGGCCTTCATCCGTTTTTCCAGTTCGTAAGATTAAGTATTTGCTTGATCTTGACTTATAATTCTCTGTTAACCGTCATTACGGTCTTTGCTTAGTACTTTAACTTTCCGTCTGTGCTGTAGAAGACATTTATCGTTGGGTCTTAAGCCGTTTGTGCAGTTGCTTAGATTAATTATTTGCCTGGCGTTGACCAGCAATTCACTCTTAACCATTTCTGATGCAACTGCTTATTATTTGAGTTATTATGATAATTTAATTATACCACAGCAGCATTAATTAATTTTGTTGATTTTCAGCTATCACCTTGCTCCAATGCATTTCGAGGATAGTATTTAACTGTGAATTTTCTCATTGTAAAAAGTTTAATATTTTCTGTTAATAAGTTTCTATTCAAATATTCTTCATTTTCTGCTCCCAATACCTTGCCACTCCCCAAAAAGCGCCCTAGCGCTTCACTTTCCTTTTAGTAGAAAAGGTGTAATTTCACGTGACTTTTTAAATTACTTTGATGATAATTTCTATTTCTGGGGGCTAAGTAATTCCCTTTGTATTCGTTGTTTATCAGTAGCTCAGTAGGTACCCGTGGAGCCAATGTGTCTTATACCTTAGTGGAATAAGTTGCACTGCTGTCTTTAAATCCTTAATGCTTCCAGTCTCAGCTCTGGCACAGCTGTGGAGATGAGGTATGGTGCGATTCTTTGATACGTACCTAAACTACTCCATACAAATCGAAGGGCCTTTCCCTCCACAACCGAGCATTTTTAAATCTGTTTCTGAATGGATTATTGCTCATGTCATTAGCATGACTTGTGAGTAATAGGCACTTTGATATCAGGACCAAAGGAACGCTGTTTCTTATTCTATTTGAGATAGATGACTCTGAAACACCTTTAATCACACTGCATTTGGACATCTTACACTGATAAAAATATTTCGGTACCATCTTTGAAACCAAAGAAGTCAATTGTATGCATTGGAATGACATGGAATGGGTTCACAATCTTGCGGTAAAAAGGCCTGACTTACATTTCTTCATTTCTATATAATTACAAAATCTCTGTCGCATCTCAAAAAACTGATCCACCCAATGAAAATTTGTGTATTATCTGTTCAAAACATCGCCGTCTCACTCATCGAGACCTCTACGTGTGGCCATGTTACTTCAAATGGAAGAGCGACTTGGCAGGAAGGCTATTCTCCACTTAGTAACGAATGTCTGAAATATTTCCTCCACGATAGGACGCTTGGACCGAATGTAGTCCCATGCAACAGAGTACTGACGAGAAGAAAGCACCGAAAACTTCTTTTGTGAAAGAATGATGCCTACAACGTCCACATATCCACTTTTGATGTATTTGCTGCTGCATTTAGAAAGTTCTTTTTAACTGTATTTGCTTATTGTAAATCGTGAGGTACAGAACGCAATTGTGTCAACGGCTTGTGCCCTGATTGATGTCTCGTTTCTCATTTCGGAATATTTGATGTAATTTTAATTATGCTATCAACCCTATCAATGTTTGACGTGATCTCCATGTTTTTGTATCTTTTTATAACTTACTTTACAAGAATAAAGATTTTTTTGTTGGATGCAAGGTAACTGGATCTTCACGTTGTCGGTTGTTTGTATTAGTTTTCTTTCTTATTTTACATGTAATTTTAATTGCTTTCATGATCCATTGTTTACTTATACATTTTAATTATTATAAATAAATACCAGGCTTTGAGATAAGCTACTATCAAATATTTATCATTAAATGCATTGAGATTTATGTTACTGTCTTCTCATATGTACCACACAACAGTTCATCTCCTTTATCTTACGCTTACAACGATTTATCCTACATTCATTACTATTTTGTATGAGATCAATGTGGTACGTCATTTTGTTGTATTAGTAACTGATTATATTGTCAGATTGTACATTACCTACAGGATCAACATTAATTTTTTCAGTCTGAATACTCTAAATGAAATTATTAACAGTTAGATACATGCTGTGTTACTACAAAAAAGCCATAAAGTTTATTAGTGGATTCACTTTCTAAGAACCAAACACCAGTTCCTAACAGCTTTTTGTATCAGCATCTTTTCAAAAATCTAATCTCCCCAAAACTTATTTACTAATTCTTTATGAACGAGTGGTAGCTCAACAAAGAATCTTGATTTCACATAATTAGCCTTTTGTGTCGGCATGTACAGACTGTCAGAATAAGAATAGATGCATTTATGCGGGGGCAGAGAGCACAAATCGATATGAGGCTCCATGATTTCATCTTCGTTGCCTACGTCTTCTTCTTGGGGCAATACTTACTCTCAAAATCTTGTGTTATCTCTAGGATATACGCCAAAACACAAAGGCTGGGAGTCTTTGAACAGTAACCAGAACGTCCTGGGTTTGTTACAGACCACTGCTTGATATCTCAATTAGTCATCACCAATGACAACCGAATACTTCTGGTGTAAACCGTCAACCACGTCCTGCGAATTGGCCTAGCCAAAGAGGATGGAGGTGCATATATAATATCTGGACCACCTCTTCCGCTCGGGATGAGAAACTGCCCCTAAAATGCGAAACTATCAACAATGATAAATGGCAGCATGAAGATGCACAAAGGAATAGAAACTACTGCATTAAAGACACAGAATATGCTCCACTCGCCATGTGACCTGTAAATTGGAAAGATACATGATTATCTCAAACTGACAAAACACTCCGGATTACACATCCTTTCGGATTTCTGGGAGAGGACAAAAAATATGGCTCTGAGCACTATGGAACTTAAGTGCTAAGGTCATCAGTCACCTAGAACTTAGAACTACTTAAACCTAACCCACCTAAGGACATCACACACATCCATGCCCGAGGCAAGATTCGAACCTGCGACCGTAGCGGTCAAGGGTTCCAGACTGTAGCCCCTTTAGCCGCGCGGCCACTCTGGCCATCTGGGAGAGGACTGCCTGGGGAAAGATGATCATGAGAGAAAAGGTTAACAAACCAAATAAACGATGATATCGTATCCCAAGTGAAGATGTAGTAGGGCAATTAGAAAAACAGTTCCACTATAGGTACACATTGTCCAATATCGTTTGTGTGACCACCTGGCAAATTTCTGAGTAACTGCCATCTCCAATTAGCACCGCTGCGAGAAGTGCAGGAAGAGCGTCATCGAGGTTCTGGAAGCTACCAACGGGGATGAGGAGCCATCCAGAGCCGTGACACTTGCCCGAGATTTCTTCGTTGTGGATCCGTGGCAGGTACATCCCAGTAGAGGTGGTCGTAGAGAATATCGATTGGGATTTAGTCCAGGCAGTTTGGTTCCCAAAAGAGTGCGTCAAACTCATCATGATGCTCTTCGAACCCCTCACATACACTGCGATCTGTGTTACACGTCGCCGGTCGGAGTGGCGGAGCGGTTCTAGGTGCTACAGTCTGGAACCGCATGACCGCTACGATCGCAGTTTCGAATCCTGCCCCGGACATGGATGTGTGTGATGTCCTTAGGTTAGTTAGGTTTAAGTACTTCTAATTTCCGGGGGACTGATGGCCTCAGAAGTTAACTCCCATAGTGCTCAGAGCCATCTGAATCATTTTTGTGACACGTTGCTTTGTCCTGTTGGTAGATGCCACAGTGCCGAGGAAGAACAAACTGCATGCAGGGCTGGAAATGGTCGTTCTGTCAGTGTCATTGCCAAACATTTAAGTTTGTATGACAGTGAAATCTTCCGAGCCGTCACTAATGTATAAAACATTCTCGTACTTCCTGTCGCGTCTATTCAGGGTTAAATTTCTAGCTTTCGAAGATTACTTCCATCGCCTTCCTCAGAAGCCAAAGACTGTAAAATTACTGCTTTGTTGGACTTATATAGACCACAGACGCATTCTGATTGGTCGATAATTACGTAATGCTCTCGCAGATGGCGTCAGCGTCTGCGTTGGTGGAGACATCAGCCAGCCATAGTGAAAACATTGCAACGAATGTCTCGAGTTCTTCTTGACGCGGCAGGAAGTTCGACAACGTTTTAAACAGTAAGTTTTTATTTCTTCTTCCTTCACTCAAATTTATTTATCAAATTTGTCCTTGGCTTGTTTCACATATTAGTCAATTTACAGCTGTACTAACTATACTAACTAGTAAGGTGCATTAGAACAGTGTCTCAACTCTTTCCCAACTACTGCTGCTCTTTCATTTCTTTTGACCAATAGAACTGTAAGGTGTCAGGCAAATGCAACACCTTTCATGAAAACCCTGACGTGATAAGAAAACCAGTAGTATGTCACATAGCTCAGAATAAATCGTGACATTAAATTAACCAAAGTAATACGAGTAACGAGTGAGCAAATGGAATACCACAGACTAACACAAGAATGCCTAAATGCACGTCGTACCTTCGCACCATGAGCCAGACGCAGTTCCGATGGGAAAAACGAGGACAGAAGCCGAGAGCAGAACCGTGTTAAGCTAGACGGCCCTACGGTAAGGGACGGACTGGACACCCACGAAGGCAGCCTACCACTAAGTCTACCACCCGCACGTTTTAGCGTGAGACTTTTTCGCGTCCCTGTTACGTCAAGGACCACGCCCCAGCCCATGTTAAAAGCTAGAGCCCTTCAGAAAAACAGTATAGATCTTACGATAACACAAAAAGGACCACACCAGCTGCAGGTTTTAGCGTGAGACTTTTTAGCGTCTCTGTTACGTTGCAAACTTTAAAAACATTGCTCCACCACGAAAAGTATAACGTTTCTCATTGGATAGACAGAATCTTTGTAGGCGGAGCTTAAGGTTAACATTGAGACCCTGATTGGTCAGATGAAAACACAGCCAGATAGTTTTTTTCTAAACCAACTTCGGTAAATTGTAGTAAGGAGAAGTTAAGAGAGTTGGTTCCGAGACGGCGAGCTGGATGGCTGCTGCGCCGGCCGCTGCCGCCCTGACGCTGCTTAAACACCGACAAGGTAATGAACGCACGCGATGCCGCATTTTTGAGCGCATAAGGCTTCACTCAGAACTGCAGAAGTCTCATCTGTTACACCCCCTTTTTGCGTAATACTAGTGTCGATCGTTAATTAAAACTCATGGTGTTCATATTTGCCACTTGAAGTAAAAATCTGAAACGCGATAATTTTTCTGTTATATAGTTATTGAGAAGACACATCAGCCAATGTAATTTACGACAAATTAGATAAGTAATTAAAGATAATTGAGGGTCACTATAGACCATTTTGATAGTTTTGCTCTTATGTGAAACTTAATTTAAACCTAGATTATAGATGTGATATGGCATAGGTCATCCTTCGATCGATTTTAGAACTTGTAAACCCATTCAGGGAATATTCGTTCACATTTTTGTTGAACGCAGTTGGTTTTTACCATCCTGTATTAAAACATTTCCTTTTATCAATAGTGCAAATTATAAAAGATGTTTTGTGAGTAGAATAAAATTTCCAATGTTAAACTTAAATGCTTTTTCGACGTTATTTTACCAACTAACTAAAAATAGGAAAGCCTTGAACCCCTTCCACTAAATTTAGTTAGTATTAAGATTCTTTTACAGGGACTGCAGTGGAGCTGAAGCTGAGATCATTTAGTATTTGGTTATATCATCGCTAGTCTCACTGAACTCTTCTGAATTCTACATGTCATGTGTGGTCTGACGTCTCCTTACCAGCAACAGGTCCAAGGTTCAAAACTAGTCAATTCCCTAAAAAACACGCTCAGAGCGTCGTTGCGCGAAAGTGGTAGGGAGACACGATATAGAACAAACAGACACCACCATGAATGTTTAGAGAACTGCAGTCTGCTTTGTTTACAAATCGTGGAAAACTTTCAATCCCTATATCTTACCCATACAAACTTAGGGATTTCGAAGATAATGTTCCAGTCAACATTATCAAACACCATAAACTTAGATTATGCCTTTCGACAACTTATCCTCTATGATAAACGTAGGATCACTTCTGCCTCCCAAATTTCTACAGTTCTCTGGAATCCTTAAATTATCATTCTCGTCGTGGGTAACTATCACTTTTCCGTATTCTGATAGTAATCTGTATCAGCAATTAGCATGTACTAATTATAACACTGACGGTTCTGTCTTACCCACACCTGTCAGCGCCTTGCTGAATTGAAACTGGAAGTTATTCTTATTGACGTGAAGCCTATTTCGCCTATATCATGCGTACCAGATGAAATAGTTTTGCCATAATCATGAACTCACGAAGATGAGCCGTAATTCCAAGGGCATGTCATCTACGACACATGCTCTGTTTCGACTTAGGCTTTCAAGTACTTCTTCAGATTCCCATAATTTATAATCTGTCTAGTGACAATGTATCCCAATCGCGCTACTGGCCATTAAAATTGCTACACAAAGAGGTTAACGTGATACAGATGCAAATTGAACCGATAGGAAGAGTATGTTGTAATATGCAAATGATTAGCTTTTCAGAGCATTCACACATGTTTGGCGGCGGTGGTGACGCCTACAACTTGCTGACATGAGGAAAATGGTTGAAATGGCTCTGAGCACTATGCGACTTAGCTTCTGAGGTCAATTGTCGCCTATAACTTAGAACTACTTAAACCTAACCAACCTAAGGACATCACACACATCCATGCCCGAGGCAGGATTCGAACCTGCGACCGTAGCGATCACTCGGTTTGAGATTGTGGAGCCTAGAACCGCACGGCCACTCCGGCCGGCGACATGAGGAAAGTTTCCAACCGATTTTTCATACACAGACAGCAGTTGACCAGCGTTGCCAGGTGAAACGTTAGTGTGATGCGTCGTGTAAAGAGGAGAAATGAGTACCATCACGTTTCCGACTTTGATAAAGATCGGATTGTAGCCTATCGCGATTGCGGTTTATCGTATTGTGACATTGTTGGTCGCGTTGGTTGAGATCCAATGATTGTTAGCAAAACATAGAATCGGTGGGTTCAAGAGGATATTACGGAACGCCGTGCTGGATCCCAACGGCCTCGCATCACTAGCAGTGAAGATGACAGGCATCTTATCCACATGGCCGTACGGATCGTGCAGCCACGTCTCGATCCCTGAGTCAATAGATGAGGACGTTCGCAAGACAACAACCATCTGCACCAACAGTTCGACGACGTTTGCAGCAGCACGGACTATCAGCTCGGAGTCCATGGCTGCGGTTACCCTTGACGCTTCATCACAGACAGGAGAGCCTGCGATGGCGTATTCAGTTACGAACCTTGGTGCACGAATGGCAAAACGTCATTGTTTCGTAATCCAGGATCTGTTTACAGCATCGTGATCGTCGCATCTCTGTTTGGAGACATCGCGGTGAACGCACATTGGGAGCGAGTATTCGTCATCGCCATACTGGCGTATCACCCAGTGTGATGCTGTGGGGTGCCATTGGTTACACGTCTCTGTCACCTCTTGTTCGCATTGAAGGCACTTTGAAACGTGGGCTTTACATATCAGATGTGTTACGACCCGTGGCTTTACCCTTCATTCGATCACTGTGAAACCCTACATTTCAGCAGGATAATTCACGACCGCATGTTAGCAGGTCCTGCCTTTCTGGATACAGAAAATCTTCTACTGCTGCCCTGGCGAGCACATTCTCCAGATCTCTCACCAAATGAAAACGTCCGGTCAATGGTGGCCGAGCAACTGGCTCATCACAATATGCCAGTCACTACTCCTTATGAACTGTGGTATCGTGTTGAAGCTGCATGGACAACTGTACCTATACACGCCATCCAAGCTCTGTTTGACTCAATGCCCAGGCGTATCAAGGCCGTTATTACGGCCAGAGGTGGTTGTTCTGGGTACAGATTTCTCAGGATCTATGCACCCAAATTGCGTGAAAATGTAATCACATGTAGGTTCTAGTATAATATATTTGTCCAATGAATACCCACTTATAATCTGCTTATCTTCTTGGTGTAGCAATTTTAATGGCCAGTAGTGTAGCTTTTCTGCTTCATGTATTTAAATGTAATCTGAGAAAATACGTTAGAATGCAGATATACATATCACGTTACTTAAATTATTTATTAATCTCTGTACATGCGGTTTACCTTACCGTTATTTTTAAATTCGCTTTTTATGTATAGTACTATATGCCTGACTGACTGTTACTGACCTAATACGAGAAGTCGGGGAGGTTAACCAAATCCGAAAGACTAGGTAGTGTGCACGGCGTTCAAGGATCTTAGAGAGTTATAAAAAAAGGTAAGAGCGGAAATGCATGCCATATTGGCAGGACGGGTTGGATTAGGGTTTTGTAGGTTGGAAAATTGTGGATGGGTGCAGTTACAATATTCGTCCGATTAATAATTATACTCTATTGTGGGCTTTCTGTTAAATGGCTGGAATAAGGGACATTAGTGCTAACTAACCATCAAGTGATAACGGATGACGTTTTAGTAGGCTAGTTAAATCGATGAGATTATCGTAAATGGTAAGGTAAAGGCTGTGGGGTCGGAAGCTGCGATTGGTTCGGCCTGTAATTACTGCGTGGGTTTTCGTAGGGTTGATTCTGTGGAGCCACTGTTTGCACCATGTGAGTTAACGAGCGTTGCGCTCTCATTTAAGTACGTGGCTGAAAGAGTCAGCCTACAGGAATTGTGAAACGAACCTTGTCATCGAGCAGAGTGTGCCACTGAGGGCACAGATTCACCACGAGATTGGGAAGTTCACAGGCTTCTACTTTCTATTGAGGCCTAAGCGCCGTAGTGAGCGAGTGAGACAGTCCACAACCCACGTCATAGGGAAACCGCGTAGAATAGTTCTGTGGCCGAGACAACTTAGCACTGTTAAATATGTCGGACCTAAGATCGGCTACAAATAAAACATTTATGAAAAACATTTAATTTTGTAGCACTTCAGGGAATCAAGCCACAGTAATTTCAATCTGCCATCTTCCATGCACTTTCATGGTGATCCCAATAAAGCTTGTATATTGATCATATCTATAAAAGTTTAGGATTTGCTGTTAAAGTGAAATTAACAAGTTTTGTAACAATGGCCTGAATGTTAAAATCTGAACGCTTCGATCGGTCTTTATAATCGACATTTCATACAGAAGCGCATCATTAAAATGAGGAATCTTGTAAATATTAATTCTGTGACTTTATTTGTTTAAAAGATATAGAAAATTTAAATTATCGGTGTTTTCAATTAAGCATCAGATCATCATTTCCTCCACACAAAACACATTAATTGATGACAGCGTGAAGCCTTATTGAATCTTTAGGTAACAGAATGTTGGTTGTAAAGTTTAGTGCATAGTAGTTTCATTTGTTCGTTATTTATTTATCAGAAACCACGTAGGTGTGAAGGCTACGGTCCCTGGAAATCAAAGCTAATAAGAAAATTGTATTGCTTTTATGTAAAAGAATTTAATTTTTGTTGTGTAATGGATATTATTGTTACTTTATTTAGAACGTGAAAGTAGTCAAGCTTTGACTATATAAATATGTCAAAATGTAAAATAATGTAGAATTCGCTTTAGCCAGTCAGATGGACAGCTTCAGGGAAGGGAACTGCTCTATTCAGTTGAGCGACTATGCTCTGAATTCCGGAAACGCTGCCGGGGCAGGCAGAGGATCAGACGTGAAAGCGAACAGTCGGTCTTTAGGCAGCTAAGAAATTTCACGTTGTGTGGTATCGCGCGACTTAATCTCTGAGCGGTGAGCAGCCGCGCGCCTGCTGTGAACTCTGACTTTTCGCGTAGGTAACTTGTATTTCGCGATGAGACTGTCAATGATCGAACTGTGTGAAATGGATATGCGCTCGAGTGTGACAGTAACTCTAGATACGACCACTTTCGATATTAGTTTGCTTTCTGAATGAACATTATTTTAACCAAATCGCAACCATGTGGTCTACATCATTTATGGGTAGTTAATTTAGTTCCCTACCTTATTATTACTATTATTGTATCTTATGTAAACTTTGTATTTCGCAAACTTTTCCATCAGCCAGACAGATAAACCCAAGGGTCACAAGTGTTTAATTTAGGGCGTGTAATGCGACACTTGCGGCTCAACCCCTTGACGAGTTTGAGCCAAGACATTTCGACGAAGAGGAACCGCATGTGAGCCCGAACATCTTTTTGATGTTCCAGGAGGTGATTTAGCTGAGATGGAGACAAAGTGGCCTTTGGGATTTTTGGAAGGTATGGTACAGGGCGAGGAAGGCGGTGTCATTGGCATATTTCTACATGAACCAGTGAATTACGGTTTTATTATACTGCACCCATACGATCGTTTTGAGGCCAAACTTTTATTGTTCACGTAGAACGGTTACATACACATTCTATGTACGGAGTATTAAGTTATATCCATATAAGAAGCTCTTACGAAGATGTATTACACGTTAAGCATTTAGCTGAATAAATTTCCCCCTTCCCATTCCTCGTAAAACATATTTTGCGGCAAAGATCAAGTAGCTGAAAAACGGGTGCCGCTTTGTTGCTATCTGTACCACTGTTTTTACATATCAACGTCTGCTGATGAACTGAAGTGACGTCTGCACGTCACAGGACTATACTGGCTGTTAAATACGACATACTGCGTGGTAATGGTTTACACTATCAACAAGGTCAGCCATGCGTTGGTGTATCCGCGATAATTGCTCCGTTCTTCGCCACAATCTGCCATCGTCGGTATGATGTATTTTGGTTTTGGTTATATCTTACGTACCTTACATTAATTGTGGTTGTTAGCTTTCCTATAATCTATATTGTACTTACATTTTCCCTCAACCACTCAAGGGACACTGGACCGTCAACTAGATCGTGGTAAATGGAGAGCCCAATTGGTTTGATGAGATCGCTGAACTGCAGCATAGTTTACACTGTCCAGGACCTTACTTTTCACCATTTTCATTTAGAACCTTCCTCATTTATCAGTGTTTCTCATTATCCTCTCAACGATCTTCTCAATGTAAATGATTGCACCGAATTGTTCAGAAAACCACGTGGCCTTCAATGAAATGAATACTTAAACTTAATATTTCTTCGACTCTTGATTAATGCAACACGCTATAAAGCTATAAATCATTACGTATTACGTTATTTAATGATAGGTAAAGTTGCACCTGGAAATCTTAAGGTGTTACTAAACGTGATTTCACGTGATCGTGGGGTCGAATCAGTGGATATTGTATTACATATACTTCTTAGTGGTCTATTATACTTTTTTCAATACCTCCTCTAAACATCACGGAGATCAGAAGAACTTGTGGACGATAGTTTACGCGTCACATTTTTTGTAGGCAGCAGCCAAGCCAGCATTTGTCTAGTCAGCTTTCATATTGGCACTTGTGGAAAATGAATTATTACGCTGAACAGACGCTAGGTTTGTTTCAGATTAGCAAATCGATCGTTGGGCAATTTTGGTAGCACTGCCAAGGTGTAGGTGAATGCGAACTGTGGTGTTAAGATTTTGAAGCCAAGGTTCGTCTGCACTGTTCACATTTGTTCTCACAGATCACAAAAAAAACAACGTGCGAATAGGCCTGCAAGATCCAGCCGTAACTACCGGTCGCCGTGTCATCCTCAGCCGTCAGGCGTCAGCGGGTGCGGATACGGAATGGCATGTGGTCAGTGCACCGCTCCACCGCCGTTTGCAGTTCTCGAGATGGGTGCCGCTACTTCTCAGTCAAGTAGTTCCTCGAGTGGCCCCACATGGACTGAGTGCCCCCCACTTGCCCACAGCACTCGGCAGACGCAGATGGAGACCGATCCAAGTGTTAGCCGAGAGGCTGACAGTACGTGACGTCGATGATCTGACAGGAACCGGTGTTACCACAGAGGGCCATTGGAATGAATAGCAACGTTCTGATTATAAATTCGGCACTTGACAGTTGCTAATGGGTTGCTACCTTTAGGTAACTTGTACTGAACAGTCACGTTCTGATAAATGATTCGGGACTTGACAGTTACTAAATGGTTGCTACCTTTAGGTGACTTGTATTAATGCTCCTACATTGTGGCATCTCCCTGAGACGATAGCGCGATCTCAGTGCTCTCAAGACTAGGAAATCAGTTCGGTGATAGTAATAGCTAATCCCGAGGATAGTAAGTGGCCCTAGGTAGAAGTTCCGCCATACCCTCTGTATTTAAGTACTACTTTGTACCCTGTACGGACACTATTTTGGCCTTAGATTACTAAACACAGGAAAAATTTACGATTGTAGTTGGTACCAATTTGCGGTTGCTACCAATCTCATATCGCCAGTCTAGAATGTAAAACATGATATTTTGTGCTTATTTTGTATGTGACATACCTGTGGATACCTCATAATTGTAAGGAAGTAGGGCATAGAGAACAATTTATGTTGCCTTTTGAATAAAATATGAAGTAAAATACGAGTCGTAATATTTCCTCCTTTTTCTTTTGTAGCGTTTAATAGCATATTCGTTGTTTTGCCATTTCTATTTCAGTACTTGTACAACGGTAACGTATTGTGCCACCCACTTTTTCTCAGGTTAATGGGATACTTCAAAGGGATGGTTCTGAATTCACACCATGCGCAGTCCAAGTCCTGTATTCGTCACCGTTTCCTAACTAACTTCTCGTCGTGTCGTTATGGAATCGTTGCCGCTAGGGGTAGCCGTGCATTCTGAGGCACCTTGTCACGGTTTGTGCCTCTCACCCCGTCGTAGGTTCGAGTCCTCCCTCGGGCGTGGGTGTCTGTGCTGTTCTCAGCGTAAGTTACTTTAAGTAGCGTGTAAGGCTAGAGAGCGATGACGTTTGCAGTTTGGTCCCTTAGAAATTCACACATATTTGAAAATTTTGAGCTTTCCTGTTGCACGTCTCGGCTGTGTACCCTTAGGCTAACGTCTGCTGTTTACATCTGTCGCGGCTGGCCCCGAGTCGCCGGTCTGCGAGCCACGGAATGGCTGCGGCATGGCGTGATCAGAGCAGCATTCTACGACAGGAGCTCGCGACCACAAGTCTTCAGGTAGCGACCTACACTACTGGCCATTAAAATTCTACGATAAGAAGAAAAGCACATGACAAACGGGTATTCATTGGACAAATATATTATACTATAACTCACATGAGATTACATTTGCACGCAATTTGGGTGCATGGATCCTGAGAAATCAGTACCCAGAACAACCACCCCTGGCCGTAATAACGGCCTTCATACGCCTGGGCATTGAGTCGAACAGAGTGTGGATGGCGTGTACAGATACAGATGCCCATGCAGCTTCAACAAGATACCACAGTTTATCATGAATAGTGACTGGCCTATTCTGACTAGACAGTTGCTCGACCACCATTGACCAGACGTTTTCAATTGGTGAGACATATGGAGAATGTGCTGGCCAGGGCGGTAGTCGAACATTTTCTGTATCCAGAAAGGCCCATACAGGACCTACAACAAGCGGTAGTGCATTATCCTGGGGTTTCATTGGGATCGAATGAAGGGAGCTGCGCGGGATTAGCCGAGCGGTCATAGGCGCTGGAGTCATGGACTGTGCGGATGATCCTGGTGGACGTTCGAGTCCTCCCTCGGCCATGGGTGTGTGTTTGTCCTTAGCATAATTTAGGTTAAGTAGTGTGTAAGATTAGGGACTGATTACCATATCAGTTAAGTCCTATAAGATTTCTTACGCATTTGTACATTTTGAACATTTGAACATTTTTGAGTGAAGGGTAGAGCCACGGGTCGTAACACATCTGAAATGTCCACTGTTCAAAGTGACGTCAATGCGAAAAAGAGGTGACCAAGGCGCGTAAGCAATTGCACCCCATACCATCACGCCGGGTGATACGCCAGTATGGTGATGACGAATACACGCTTCCAATGTGCGTTCACCGCTATGTCACCAAACACGGATGCGACCATCATGGTGATGTAAACAGAACCTGGATTCATCCGGAAAAATGATGTTTCGCCATTCGTGCACCCAGGTTCGTCGTTGAGTACACCATCGCATGCGCTCCTGTCTGTGATGCAGCGTCAAAGGTATCCGCATCCATGGTCTCCGAGCTGATAGGCCACGCTGCTGCAAACGTCATTGACTCAGGGATCGAGACGTGGCTGCACCATCCGTTACAGCCATGCGGATAAGATGCCTGTCATCCTGCCTGCTAGTGATACGAGGCCGTTGGGATCCGGCACGGCGTTCCGTATTACCCTCCTGAACCCACCGATTCCATATTCTGCTAACAGTCATTGGATCTCTACCAACTCGAGCAGCAATGTCGCGATACGATAAACTGCAATCGCGATAGGCTACAATCCGGCCTTTATCAAAGTCGGAAACGTGATGGTACGCATTTCTCCTCCTTACACGAGGCATCACAACAACGTGTCACCAGGCAACACCCGTCAACTGCTGTTTGTGTATGAGAAATAGGTTGGAAACTTTCCTCATGTCAGCACGTTATAGGTGTCGCTACCGGAACTAACCTTGTGTTAATGCTCTGAAAAGCTAATCATTTGCATATCACAGAATCTTCTTCTTGTCGGTTAAATTTCGCAACTGCAGCACGTCATCTTCGTGGTGCAGTAATTTCAATGCCATTAGTGTATAAATAAACTGCCTATTTCAATGTTTTACAAATTTGCTTCTCTTTTCTCCAACTTCTGCTCTTTATGTATCACTCAGTATAAAAAAATATTATTGACCTTAACCACTTATACAGGATCAGCTCGAACTCCACCGAAAAACCTAAAAGGTTTGTAGACATTTTCTTGAGGAAGAAACTGACGAGAAGGCCGCACGTCCGCTAACGTCATACAGTGGTGCTACCGCTACAACACCACTATCGCAGCAAACTTTGAGTTCATACGCTGATGGACGGGCAACAGAACTTCTCGCAGTCGGTCTTGTGATTGAACCTTCCAATTCCACTTGCGACTGACTGTTCTAAAATTGTCATGTATACAAATCACGTGTAATCGAACTTTTTCATATTTTCCTGGTAGGAAAGTACTTCTCTTTAACTACTAAAATAGCGGTTATTGGCTAATATAAAAGCTGTGATATTTAACATGGTACAAAATAGAGTTTAAAGTTGTTGAAGAGCCAATTTTTCGATAAACACGGCGCTACGTAAAACAGGCCGCTGTTCGTCCTTTTAGACCGCAGTGCAGCGCCCGACAAAGCCGCTGTCTGCGGAGTCACAAAAGACTGCCACGTCAAAGAAACTGACACATCTCCTACTCACTTCCCACAAAACTAAAATATTCTTCCCTCAGTTGAGCACTGGAATTGAATCTGCAAATTATAATTGCTACTAATGCTTATGACTCCAAAGATATTTAATTACTAGATAACCACGTGTAACCTAACAGAACATAATGTTATTTTGAAGCAACTGATATAATCTTGGAACTCTTTCCAAACTGTGATGAGGATAAAGGGGTACAGCTTACACTAATTTCAGCACGCACATAAAATATATTTCACTACTTGATCACTTCACTGCATAACTTGTAGTTTTATCCTACTGACAGTAGCGAACAAACTGTTGGCTGTTATAATCTTACCGTACGACAGCCCCTCTGTAAACGATGCTATTACTACGAACATTTGCAGTCGCCACCTCAGAATAAGAAATTTTATTTTATTTTAAACTAGAATAATCTTACATTTTGTGATTCTGCAAATATTATACCTCCTTTTGGTCAGTTACATTTACAAAAAAGAAATTTGGAAAACAACAACGGGGACTTTCACGACTTTTATGATAATGAATGTAAGATATAAATTTAAATATGTAACTCTGTACTCATATGGCTTGTGAAGTTCGGAGTGTAATATTCAGTACTTCTTACGCAGTTAAGGTACAAGATCAAACATA
Source organism: Schistocerca gregaria (assembly GCF_023897955.1). Classification (NCBI taxonomy): domain Eukaryota; kingdom Metazoa; phylum Arthropoda; class Insecta; order Orthoptera; family Acrididae; genus Schistocerca; species Schistocerca gregaria. The sequence continues at coordinate 281,183,451 of NC_064926.1, forward strand.
TTCTGTCGTAGCTGTTTAGACGTTGTAGATTGCGGAATGATAATTGGACAGGGTCTTCGCGCCTCCATTGTCATAGAATAAATTTATTCAAGCACATTGCTTGCAGTAGCCATTTTTCCTAATGTTACGTTGGCTCGAAATTACATCAAACATTACAGCTGGATAATATTGATTTCTAAATGCCGTTGCCACAGCAACTTTCACTCGCATTTGCACAGTTTTCGGGCTTTCCAATTGCTGCCCTCAACTACGTATCCTCAGACTCAGAGTTAAAATATTAAAAGTTTTGGCTGGTTTCGTTGTCTAGGGACTGGGATACGTAGTTGCCGCATTACATGCGAAATACTGCTGAGTCTACAGTATACAATACGAATACACACTTGAATCGAATGGTTGAAGTCTCCTATCACTCGGCAGTTGCGGACTTTAAATGTAACGTAGATATTTACGAACGAAAGATTACAATAAAATAAAATCGGCAGGTCCTATTTTAACGACGTTAAATGATGCGTACGACAGCAGAAGTACATTTAAGACTGCTGTTTATTTCTGCTGAACATTTATTGGTGTCGATGGTCCAGCAATTAAATAAAATGTAGGTTGAATAACAGGGAAACATTAGATTCGTACATCACCTAATTAGTTATGATCAACAACACAGCTCTCGAGATATTCACTTTTAAACGCATACTACTTGTTCACTGCAGAAGCAGCGGAAGTCTCACAAGTCCACAAGTCAGCACTACGAAATAGTTATATGTCCCGCGACCACGCGCAAACTTCTCCACACTCTCCTAGTATTTCCAGCGACCATCCGTCGCGCCTTCCCATTCTGCACTATTCCTTTCCTGTGCGACCCAATGCTCCTCCCCCACTTCCATACAGTCTCTCCATTGACTTCGGTAGTCGCCTACCGTAGTAATGAGCGCTGTGATTCGCTAGATATTACATAAATGTTCCTAAGGCGGGACCATAAACACGCACTAACACACATTATTATATACATAAACAAATTAAATAAACATATATCAAAGAAATAGAAGAAAAAGTTGGCCAGTAGGATAATGTCCCTGTGTTTTCTAAAACACAGTATATATTTGATCAATTTCTTCATGAATAGTATTCGCCGGAAATAATCAAAGACATAGATGAATAAATGTATATCTATAAGCATGCTGGTACCGTTCCTTGGTGTAAAAAATAAAATGCCTCTGAGCACTAAGGGACTTAACTTCTGAGGTCATCAGTCCCCTAGAACTTAGACCTACTTAAACCTAACTAACCTAAGGACATCACACACATCCATGCCCGAGGCAGGATTCGAACCTGTGACCGTAGCGGTCGTTTAGTTCCGTCTTCACCGCGCCACTCAGCACCGAGGTCAACCACACAATCCATTTTAAAAACCCAAATCTGATGCCTTCTTTCTTATTACGTTGGCAACAGCAAAATATATTTGAAAATAACTAAGGGTATTACTACAATAATAAACATTAATTACAACGTTCTTAGCTTTTTTAAATAATTGTTACTTCATTTTCTTTTAACAGTTAGTCAAATACTTTTAACACAGGAAGGAATCATCGTTTTCCCAACTTTCAACTGTTGTCGTCACAATTTAATCGGATAACCTTTAATAGAGTTTTAGTCAAATTTTAAGGTATTACCGTACAGCCTGACGGCATTAATGAAGTCAGCTTATGGATAAGGCGATCGTCATACGTGTCACAGCAACATTGTTTGGAGTTGAAGACCCATTTCTCAGTTACGGCAGTGGCAGTAGTGTTTGCCGCCGAGTAGCTGGCCTATCTGTGGGTGTTTCCTCCTGTTTCTTTGATGTTCTGTAGCAACATTGAATGACGTTTTTGAACATTGGTCATTATCCTCAAATTGTTCAACGAGATACCTTCTATAGCCACTCCAAGATTAACCGTGGGTTTCGGTTCAAAATGGCTCTGAGCACTATGGGACTTAACATCTTTGGTTATCAGTCCCCTAGAACTTAGAACTACTTAAAACCAAGTAGCCTAAGGACATCACACAACACCCAGTCATCACGAGGCAGAGAAAATCCCTGACCCCGCCGGGAATTGGACCCGGGAACGCGGGCGTGGGAAGCGAGAACGCTACCATATGACCACGAGCTGCGGACGTGGGTTTCGAGTTCAACCTCTATTTCACTTCTATAGAGCTGCGATTAGAATACGTCCTTGCGAGAGGAACCTCCAATGTGTGGTGCTTGTGGCGCACGGATTACTATGCGCCAAATTTCTTTCGAATGTGTTTTATTTTCAGACCAGATGGGGTAGTGTCAGATTTACTGATAGAAGTGCACTCCATTTTAATTCACTTTCAAAGGGATATGGTAAGAGTTTTAAAGTTTTGTCAATTCTCCTAAATGTTTCCTATGATTTTACAGACTTTCTGTTTACATGTTAACAAGGTGACTCGCTCACTCAAGTTTTTTTTTTTTTTTTTCAAATCATCAACAGTTCATATTTTACTGTGCCCTTGTTTAAGCTCCTCTGTTGTTTTACTTATGATCCCTGTTACACTACCTTTCACCCTTTCTCCTTTGTCTTAAGGCACGCAAGATAGAGTGACTGTGTGGCTGAACGCGAGTGATGTGAGACTCGGTCAATGAGTGTCGTTTGGCAGGTTTCTTCCTCATTGTGTGCAACAATTTTAACGATTTTATCAAAATTCGTTTCTTTTAATGTGTGTAAGGGAGCTGATAACCTCGCCGTTGAGCGCCCGAAAACTAGAACCTCACGTTCAGAAAACCAGAATTGGACTTGCAGGGATATGCAAACCGACCTGTTCTGACGTGCTGTGACAGTAAACTTTGCGGCCATCACATTTCAAATAACGTTCATCCTGCTTCACTGTAACACGCACAACGTGGTGGCTAATGCTATTACCTGTTGTACAGTGCTGACTTATTATGAAACTAACGCCGGTGATGGGAATTACATCATAACGGGGTAAACAGTGCATAAAGCATCGCGTGTGTTGGAGAGATAACACTAATTTAATTTATTATACCCCATGCCTCGTATGATAAAATATGTGACCTACTGCACGACAGTTTGATCATACTTTTACAAGGGATTCCATAAATTCACGAATCACTCAGAAAAGGTGGGCGAGGGGGTTGGGAGGAAAGGGCCAAAGGATTTTTTTCCTGTTTTAAACATGTTCAGGGTCGAACAGATTTTACTGCAACATCGTCGAAAGCTGATATCTTTTAACGGTTCATATTGACAGTGAAATGAAATGAAGTATCGTGTGGCGAGGGCCTCCCGTTGGGTGGACCGAACGCCTGCTGCTAGTTTTTTAACGTGCTGACATTCTTGGATGGTGACTAAATGGTGCGGGGTGGGTGATTTGTTAGATAGTTGTTGGAGATTGCTAAGAACTTTCATGTGGGTTTTATTCCTTGCCAAAAAAAAGCTCATTTAACTTTTAAATAACACAAAGTATAAATGGAACAACTCCCCACTCATGATGAGAAGAAAGAAATTTGGCATTCACACAAACACGTTGCCCTATCCTTTACATGACAGGCTAGGGTACCTGATAGAGTCCCAATGGGCCCAACATAGCATTTAGTGGCGCCACACAAAAGAACATCAGAGCCCATAACAAACAGGCTACTCTCCAAATGTTTCTCTTACTTTCAGAAGCATAACACAGTATGATGTAATCGAAAGTAACGTTAAATTTTCCGTAAGGGAGACATTCTGTGATTGATGAAGATATTTGATAAACCCAATAAACACATAATGTACCGAAATTTACCATGTGCACATACAACGGATAGACTTTGAAAATGAGCTCTTCTCACATAGTGACCTGACAAAAGTAGATGGGATGTCTGATGGAAACGTGGTTGACCACGAGTGAACAACGAGAAAGATCGATTTCACTGTTAATAATGAATCAAGTATTGTACGAACGAATACTGAAAATACGAGTAGACCGAATGCTGGAAAATTTGTAGGATGCATATAAACCATACTACACGTTCGTTCTCAATGAGGAAAATGGACATTTGGATGAGTTTGCCGATGCAGGGTCCGATTCTTTATGAGCAGATGGAGAGCCTATCTACTCGCACGAATTCGTTTACAACGATAAAGATGAATATTACGTTGGGTAACTCGGCTATCATTAATCAGAGCACGTAGGAGCTTAGATGTGTTTACTGTAAATTATAAATAAATTCCTTCTGACTGCAACGATGGTTTTGAGTTTCGTTATTATACTATAATGCAACAAAGAAATTAAAAATCATTCTGGGAACCAGAAGGTAATTTATTTATCATTTCAGTTCATCACATGTCTACTTTCCAGCCTACCATCTCAGAGGCAATTTTAAATAACTTACGCATTCCACTTTTTTCATAAAGGAAGATGTAATGCTTATGTCAACGAGTGACTATTTTACTTACCTGGAATTTGACAGACGCATACAACCCCTTCCCCCACCCCGCTCTCCATGCCGCAAAGGAATAATCAACGAGCACGCAAAATGCGATTTTATTCCTTATCTCTCTTTTTCTTAAGAACTTTAGTGCAACAAATGTCCTGCACTCTATGTCGGGATTCATAACAAGTCCACGGCCGATTATTGTTACATTATAATCTGGAAATGCCATTGTAGCTTTAAAATTGCTCCAGGTAATGAGTAATGTTTGGTTTATACACTCCTGGAAATTGAAATAAGAACACCGTGAATTCATTGTCCCAGGAAGGGGAAACTTTATTGACACATTCCTGGGGTCAGATACATCACATGATCACACTGACAGAACCACAGGTACATAGACATAGGCAACAGAGCATGCACAGTGTCGGCACTATTATAGTGTATATCCACCTTTCGCAGCAATGCAGGCTGCTATTCTCCCATGGAGACGATCGTAGAGATGCTGGATGTAGTCCTGTGGAACGGCTTGCCATGCCATTTCCACCTGGCGCCTCAGTTGGAGCAGCGTTCGTGCTGGACGTACAGACCGCGTGAGACGACGCTTCATCCAGTCCCAAACATGCTCAATGGGGGACAGATCCAGAGATCTTGCTGGCCAGGGTAGTTGACTTACACCTTCTAGAGCACGTTGGGTGGCACGGGATACATGCGGACATGCATTGTCCTGTTGGAACAGCAAGTTCCCTTGCCGGTCTAGGAATGGTAGAACGATGGGTTCGATGACGGTTTGGATTTACCGTGCACTATTCAGTGTCCCCTCGACGATCACCAGAGGTGTACGGCCAGTGTAGGAGATCGCTCCCACACCATGATGCCGGGTGTTGGCCCTGTGTGCCTCGGTCGTATGCAGTCCTGATTGTGGCGCTCACCTGCACGGCACCAAACACGCATACGACCATCATTGGCACCAAAGCAGAAGCGACTCTCATCGCTGAAGACACGTCTCCATTCGTCCCTCCATTCACGCCTGTCGCGACACCACTGGAGGCGGGCTGCACGATGTTGGGGCGTGAGCGGCAGACGGTCTAACGGTGTGCGGGACCATAGCCCAGCTTCATGGAGACGGTTGCGAATGGTCCTCACCGATACCCCAGGAGCACCAGTGTCCCTAATTTGCTGGGAAGTGGCGGTGCGGTCCCCTACGGCACTGTGTAGGATCCTACGGTCTTGGCGTGCATCCGTGTGTCGCTGCGGTCCGGTCCCAGGTCGACGGGCACGTGCACCTTCCGCCGACCACTGGCGACAACATCGATGTACTGTAGAGACCTCACGCGCCACGTGTTGAGCAATTCGGCGGTACGTCCACCCGGCCTCCCGCATGCCCACTATACGCCCTCGCTCAAAGTCCGTCAACTGCACATACGGTTCACGTCCACGCTGTCGCGGCATGCTACCAGTGTTAAAGACTGCGATGGAGCTCCGTATGTCATGGCAAACTGGCTGACACTGACGGCGGCGGTGCACAAATGCTGCGCAGCTAGCGCCATTCGACGGCCAACACCGCGGTTCCTGGTGTGTCCGCTGTGCCGTGCGTGTGATCATTGCTTGTACAGCCATCTCGCAGTGTCCGGAGCAAGTATGGTGGGTCTGACACACCGGTGTCAATGTGTTCTTTTTTCCATTTCCAGGAGTGTATTTTAGATATGTGAGTTGTTGACAAGGCCTTGTGGTATTTTATGATACTTACATATCTCTTTCTCAAGCGGTGAGTTGGTAATGTTTGTCTGGAAAATTAAGTTTCTCATAGATTAATATATGATAATTCTTCTTCGTTCTCTCAGAATATTTACTTTGGTACTCTGGTGAACCGTTTCCTTTTTCTTATCCATCAGAGAAATCTTATTTTGCCCTTTCAATGTATTGTGTTCTCCTCTTAATTTATGTTTCTTCCGCAGTATTTCCCCTATCCTTTCTATTGTACAATCTAATTTTATGTGAAATTCGTATATGACATTTTCCGTGGCTATTTCTTCCACCAAGCCGCTCATAAAGCAGGCTCCATTCGCCAGGATTTATATTTCAATTTATTAACACTTTGGCTAGTAAATGTTCCTCTGCTTACTAATCATTATGATTTACTTCACCATTTTTAGTTTTTTCTTTGATGTACAATTTAGACAGTTTCCGTATTCCGTATCTTTTTCAATGCGTTTTTCGGTTCATACCGTTCCCACAACTTTAACAGTTTATTACGCTCGAGAGATATAATGATCTCCGTGTTATTGTAAGATCTAATCTCTACTTTACCACTGAGATCACTGCTTTTAATATTTCTAAATGAGTTTGCTTTTTGTTGTTGTTTTTTTTTAGAATTATTTAACATCATCATTCCTCGTTTGCTCTTTGCTCTTTATTTCTTATCTCATGCTGTTTCTGATCTCTATATGATTACATTGTAGGTTCGTAGCTGCATCTGAGTACAAATATTGTAAAGTGTATGATTTCAGTGCATTTCACTAGTCATGATATCTTTAGGTATAACTTTCTGGAGTGTGAATTTGAGAACTACTACAGTCCATCGTTGTCTTCGTTCACTTCTTGAACATGGCCAGTACTACTATTTCTTTCTGCATCTCCTTTTCTATTACTGCAGCAACACTTTGATCCATGCCTATCATATCATTATTGTCTGCTTCTTCTCGGAAGCATTTTCTCTACTTCACTACCATAACTTTAAAGAGATAGCGTCCAGGTATTCAGATTGTAAAACAATGATAACCTGACGTATGAAAACCGCTTTACTCAAGCGTTCAAAAGTGACTGGCACAACTATTTTTTTGTGTCGCAGGAACTGGTTACTGAAAAAAAAACTACAGGTATTCCCCACGAACGACTAGGCACTTTTTCCATCGTTCACGCAGCTTTTGTATTTTCTTAACCAACCATTCTCTGGTGTTATCGCACAGCCGCTGGTGGACAACTGCATTAGTTGGAATTGAACTTATTACCCGCAATACTTCTTTCATTGCCTTGAATGACGCTTGGTCGCTAGGAACGAGATCCGACGAATATGAAGGGTGTGACAGCACAGCAAACTCTAGTTCATGCACGCGGGGAATGGTCTGGCGACTAACATATGGGAGCCCATTGTCGTGTTGGAGCAGAACACCTTGGTCTCATCTGCCCTGAAGTGGTTGTTCAAAGAATCGGCGGATTTGGTGCAGTAAACTACACTACCGATCACTGCTGATAATCGATTTTTTCAGGGGTCCAGTCCAGCAGCAGCAGCAGTAATTCCTGATATAGAACATAGTCGTCATTTGTTTCTGCACGCATAGTCCTGGCCGTGACTTCTTGGGTCGACGTCTCCCAGAATGCTTCCACTACGCTGACTGATGTATCTTCTTTGGAGTCTCATGGAATGAGCATTACTCGTTGACGATGACGGACACTCAATGGTCTCCGATGCATCACCACTGTACTGGTGCTCCAAATGTTTGCAAATCTCAACACGCTTCTGATTCTGCGTGGTGTGAGAATGGGGTACCCACTGTTCACACCATCTTCGTCTTCAAATTCTCATGGATAATGGTGTGAAGGATTCCCCATGATAAACCTGTTGACTTCTCTAGTTCATCAAGCGTGAGGCGCCTGTGCCCAATAATCGACTAATGACTTAGTCTGCGTATAGTTGCTTGACGCCCAGTGTTTTTGCGTTTTTCATCATCGTACGTGAACACTGATACCCTATGGAATACGAATATGCAAAATGATGGTGCTGCACTACATATGGTTCCTAACTTTTGTGGACGTCTGAAGCAGTCATCTCTTTCCACCAAAGAAGCTACAGTGTCCACCGTCCTTGTATTATGATGTCCACCAGCGTACTCACAAGCCGGAACAAGTGCTGCTACAATGCGCCGCCTATGGGAAGCAGCAAAAATAACTGGTGCCGGTAGCAACAAGCATACATCAAAACACATTTTAAACAGATAATTTGGAAGAGCTATTAAACGTAGTGCCAATCAATACTTAATGACCTAAATATCAAATACTCTTCGTCACACAATATTTTAATTAGACTTAACTAGGCTATCGTCTCTATAAAATTCATTAGAACATCCTCAAGACATCAATACAATCGGGCCTGTGTGGCCGAGTGGTTCAAGGCGCTTGAGTCTGGAACCGAGCGACCGCTACGGTCGCAGGTTCGAATCCTGCCTCGGGCATGGATGTGTGTGATGTCCTTAAGTTAGTTAGGTTTAAGTAGTTCTAAGTTCTAGGGGACTTATGACCTCAGATGTTAAGTCCCATAGTGCTCAGAGCCACTTTGAACATCAATACAACTTTGCTCATGTCCAAGGTAGTCAATGGTAAACAGATTCCTGTATTACTGCACTCCTTTACATTCTCTCTTAAGCCAAGGCAAATCTGAACACACGTCCACACACTCAAGCCACCCAACAAATCATTAACGCAGAATAATAATGATATCAAAGGTGGTATGGTTGTATATATTTTTTTACTAATAGTGTCTCCGTTTAATTCATTACAGTCATATAAGTTTATCTGTTGCACTCGTGGTCCAGGAATAGCGTTTCCATTAGAAATCAATAGGTCCTCTAACCCGTCTTCAGACTCCAACACTGCATAAGTTTTCAATAATAAACATCATCAATTGCGTCCGAATACTTCCTGCATAGAAAGTCGCTCTCATGGTCTTACCAAGGAAGGCGCAGGAGCGGACAGGGGTTGAGGGAACTCTCTTGCACTTGGGTTTGGAAGAATCAGCAGTGATCAACAGCATAAGGATGCAGAAAGCAATCGAAATCTCTACATAATGTTTACATACAATACATGTGGAAAAGTATCTCTCCATTGGCAACTGATTACCTACAAGTTCCACATTCGGATCTCCAGGAGCGGCCTGAAAAGGGAGAGGTACCATGAGAAAAAGACCGAATAATCACCGAAAGGATAACATTCTACGAGTCGGGGTGTGGAACGTCAGAAGTTTGAGTGTGGCATGGAAGCCATCGGATCTGATAAAGGAATTACCAAGGCTCAATCGAGCTGTAGTGGGTGCCAGTGAGTGAAATGGAAGGAAATAACGATTTATCAGAAAACGGATATATGCTAACATCAACAGCAGCAAAAATAAGATGTAACCATAGAATAATTAGTTATAACTAGGAAGATAGCGTAAAGAGTGAGTTACCCTGAACATTTTAGTGATATGACTGTTCTCGTTAGAATCGTCAGCAAGTCAACATCGACAACAGTCGGTCAGGAAATGAAGAGGTAGAGAAAGTACATGAGGGCTATGGGTGGGTATGTCTGTACTTAAATTGAATAGTCGTGGGGACTGGAATGTGGTTGAAGTGGAAGCAATGCTACAAAGGGTTACAAGATAACGTAGGCTTGGTACCGTAGTAGGCACGAGAGAAGAGACAGACTGAGAGTTCTGAAATAAGTTTCAGCAAGTAATAGAGCACACTCTGCAGGAAATTTTAGATGAAATGGCTGCACTAAAAATGTGAAGAAAGAAAGAAGCAAATGAATGTCGGAAAGACGAACTCAGCATACATGAAATTCAAAACGACCTTTCGGGAAATTAAAGCCAAGCGCGGTATCATTAAGTATGCTATTGTAACTTCACTGTTAAATGCAGAGTAGAGAGCGAATTGGTAGAAAGAACACACTGAAGGCCTCTATGAGAGGGAGGTGATCGTAAGAGAAACGGTAGACGAACGGAAGAGGTAGGAGATCCATGGATGCAATGAAAATTTAAGAGCTTTGAAAGACTTAAGATCAAATAAGGCAGAACGCTTATAACATTCCATCAGAACTTCTAAACTCATTATGGGGAGTGGCGACAGAAGTAGTATTTACATTAGTGTGTGGAATGGATGAGTCTGGCTACATACCATCAGACATTCGGAAAAATAGTACACACAACTCCGAATACAGCAAGAGCTGTCAAATGTGAAAATTATCGCACAATTAGCTCAACAACTCATGTATCCAAGCTGCTGACAGGAATAATATACAGAAGAATGGAAAATAAAATTGACGATGTGTTAGGTGATGGACAGATTTGCTTCAGGAAGGGTAAATGCTCCAGCGAGTCTGTTCTGACATTGTGGATGATAATGGAAGCACGACTGAAGAAAAATCAAGATATATTCATAGATTTTGTCGGACTGGTGAAAGCCTTCGACGTTGTTAAATGGTTCAATGTGTTCTAAATTCTAATGACGGGTAATACAAAACATATACTATAACAGAGAAGAGGGGGAGGGGGGGGGGGGGCAGTATGAGTAGAAGACCATGAACGAAGAGCTAGGATTCAAAATGGACAGGGATGCAGTCTTTCGCCTATACTAGTCAATTTGTACATCGAAGATGCAGCAACGGAAATTTAAGGAAGTTTCATGAGCTAGTGAAAAGTTATCAATGATAAGATTTGCCGATGACATCGCTAACATTAGTCTAGGTGAAGAAGAATAACTCGATTTGTTCAATAGGAAGTACAATCCAATGAATACAAAAACTGCAGTGAAATAAATCGAAGAAAGACGATTGTAATGAAAAATAGCAGAAATGTGAACAGCGAGAAACTTAAAATCAGAATTGGTGATCATGAAGTAAGCGAAGTTAATGAATTCTGCTATCTAGTCAGCAGAATAACCCACTTCGGACACAAAGGAGGACATAAAAACCTACCAGGATTCACAAAAATGATGTTTCTTGCCAAGGGTAATATAGTAATATCAAGCATGGGCATTAATTTAAGGAAGAAGTTTCATAAAATGTACTTTTGGAGCACAGAATTGTGTGGTAGTTAAACACGTGCTGTGGTGAAACCAGAAAAGAGGAGAATCGAAGCACTTGAGATGTGGTGCTACAGAAGAATTTGGAAATTAAGTGAGCTGATAAGGTAAATATGAAGTTCTCTATTCTTTACCTGATTTCAACATTCTTCTGTAGGACCACAAATCCGTAGTATCGACGGGGAAAGAAATGTATTGGAAACACTAACAAGAAGAAGGTATATGATGACAGGACATCTGTTAAGATATCAGGGAATAACATCCGTAGTACTAGAGGGAGCTGTAAACGTTAAAAACTGTAGAGAAAGACAGATATTGGAATGCATCAAGGAAATAATTGAGAACATAGGTAGCAAACGTTACGCTGAGATGAAAAATTCGGCACAGGAGAGGTATTCTTGGTTGTCCGCCTCTAACCAGTCACATGACCGACGATTCTGAAAAAATGTATAGAAGTCTGTTTGTATCTTGCATACTCTGTGACCAGTATAAATTAGTACCACATCGAAGTGAAATCACCAAAGGTTGGTTGTTGTTGTTATGGTCTTCAGTCCTGAGACTGGTTTGATGCAGCTCCCCATGCTACTCTATCCTGTGCAAGCTTCTTCATCTCCCAGTACTTATTGCAACCTACATCATTTTGAATCTGCTTAGTGTATTCATCACTTGGTCTCCCTCTGCGATTTTTATCCTCCACGCTGCCCTCCAATACAAATTGGTTATCCCTTGATACCTCAGAACTTGTCCTACCAACCGAACCCTTCTTCTAGTCAAGTTGTGCCACAAACTCCTCCTCAATTCTCTTCAGTACCTCCTCATTAGTTACGTGATCTATCCATCTAATCTTCAGACTTCTTCTGTAGCACCACATTTCAAAATTTCTATTCTCTTCTTGGCCAAAATATTTATCGTTTCACTTAAATACATGGCTACACTGCATACAAATACTTTCAGAAACGACTTCCTGAAACTTAAATGTACACTTGGTGTTAACAAATTTCTCTTCTTTAGAAACGCTTTCCTTGGCATTGCCAGTCTACTTTTTATATCCTCTCTACTTCTACCATCATGTTGTTTTGCTTTCCAAATGGCAAAACTCTTTTACTACCTTAAGTGTCTCATTTCCTAATCTAATTCCGTCAGCATCACCTGAGTTAATTCGACTACATTCCATTATCCCCGATTTGCATTTGCTGATGTTCATCTTATATCTCCCTTTCAAGACACTGTCCATTCCGTTCAATTGGTCTTCCAAGTCCATTGCTGTCCCTGACATAATTACAGTGTCATTGGCAAACATAAAGATTTTATTTCTTCTCCATGGATTTTAATACCCACTCCGAATTTTTCTTTTGTTTCCTTTACTGCTTGCTCAATATACAGATTGAATAACATCGGGGAGAGGCTACACCACTGTCTCACTCCCTTCCAACCACTGCTTCCCTTTCATGTTCCTCGACTCTTATAACTGCCATCTGGTTTCTGTAAAAATTGTAAATAGCTTGCTGCTCCCTGTATTTTACACCTGCCACTTTCAGAATTTGAAAGGGAGTATTCCAGTCAACATATTCAAAGGCTTTCTCTACGTCTATGAATGGCAGAAACGTAGGTTTGCCTTTTCTTAATCTAGCTACTACGATAAGCCATAGAGTCGGTATTGCCACATGTGTTCCAAAATTTCTACGGAATTCAAACTGATCTCCCCTGAGGTCGGCTTCTACCAGTTTTTCCATTCGCCAATAAAGAATTCGCATTAGTATTTTGCATCCGTGACTAGTTAAGCTGATAGTTCGTCTGTAAAGAATTCACGTTAGTATTTTGCAATCGTGGCTTATTAAACTGATACTAATAGTTATAGTGTTAAAATGATAGTAATTTTCACAGCTGTCAACACCTGCTTTCTCCAGGGATTGGAATTATTATATTCTTCTTGAAATCTGAGGGTAATTCATCTGTCTCATACATCTTACTCATCAGATGGTAGAATTTTGTCAGGACTGGCTCTCCCAAGGCTGTCAGTAGCTCTAGTAGATTGTTGTCTACTCCCGATGCCTTGTTTCAACTTAGGTCTTTCAGTGCTCCCTCAAACTCTTCACGCAGTACCATCTCTCCCATTTTATCTTCATCTACATCCCCTTCCATTTCCATATTACTGGCCTCAAGTACATCACCCTTGTATAGACCCACTGTATACATCTTTTACCTTTCTGCTTTCCCTTCTTTGCCTAGAATTGGGTTTCCATCTGAGCTCTTGATATTCATACAAGTGGTTCTCTTTTCTCCAAAGGTCTCTTTAATTTCCCTGTAGGCAGTATCTATCGTACCCCTAGTGACATAGGCAGTATCTATCTTACCCCTAGTGAGCCATTTTTCACTTCCTGTCGATCTCATTTTTGAGACGTTCGTACTCCTTTTTGCCTGCTTCATTTACTGATTTTTAAATTTTCTTTTCGCATCAATGAAATTCAATATATCTTCTGTTACCCAAGGGTTTCCACTAGCCCTCGTCTTTTTACCTAATTGATCTTCTGCTGCCTTCACTACTTCATCCCTCAAAGCTACTCATTCTCCTTACCTGTATTTCTTTCCTCCATTCTTGTCAATTGTTCCCTTATGATCTCCCTGAAACTCTGTTCAACCTCTGGTTTGGTCAGTTTCCAGGTCCCATCTCCTTCAAATGCCACCTTTTTGCAGTTTCTTCTGTTTTAATCTACAGTTCGTAACCAATAGGTTGTGGTCAGAATCCACATCAGCCCCTGGAAATGTCTTACAATTTAAAACCTGGTTCCTAAATCTCTGTCTTACCATTATATAATCTATCTGAAGCCTGTCAGTATATCCGGGTTTCTTCCATCTACAGAACCACAGATTGGTATCTGTATAAAAATACCCTAATTATGCATATAAGTGCGTCTCATCGTTTGATTGTCTCCCTGTAACTTTAGTGTATTTTCAAAATTTTGTGCTTCAAGTTTAAATTAATTACTATTATTTCATTTGCTACTGCATACGAATGTTTTGATGTTCAATTAATTGGCTTATCTAAACAAATTTAGTGATGGTCGTGATGTTCACAGTCATTGTTATTATGCATTTGTAATTCTTTCCCATCTCCTGTAGGACAAGTATTTTTGAGAAGTTCGTACCTCTTCTTTCCCGTCTCCTGTAAAACAAGTATTTCTGAGAAGATCGTACCTCTGGATGAAAATATTGGCTGCTGTATCCGGTGTTTATCACTGGAGTACATTGCTGTTGCTGTGATGACTCCAATAATGGAGGAGTCTCCAGTCCAAATGCAATAAAATTACGCCGAAAATTAATACAACAAAAATATCGCTGAAAAGGTTGTTTGATGTTCCTTGACAGTCTTGTAGTACACACTGCAGTATCCAGGATTGGCTCCAATGAGGTACGTAACCAAAGCACAGGTGTGAAAGGCAGCAGGAACTGCTACATTAGTATGTGTAGTGGAATGGTAGGCTGTACATTTATTTAAAACTTCATGGTCAAATATTTTCTACTGTGCATTGGTTAGAAAATCAACTCTATAGTCTCTTATCCATCTAAACATTTCATTCCAAAGTCAGAGACCGCCTATAGAAAACAGTCTAACGCATCTTCCACTTTTCTGGCAAACAGAATATTAAAGATGATGCTCTCGCTGTTATACTCTTCTTTCATGTCTCCTACCCACAATTTTACAATCAGTGTCCAAACAGTTACTCATAATTATTCCAACCTGCCATAGCTGTCGTCCAAGATTAAACAACTCCTGCTGTCTTCTGTTTTTTTCCTTTTTTCTTGAAAAATCTCCACTGTTCATGAATAATTTATATCGTAATGCTCCAACGACTAAGTCCAGTGACGCGTTCTACCTTTACGCCATTACGCTGTCTCCCACATAACAAGTACTCCTAAATAGCAATACTTCATCCCCTACCGTTGCCGTATTACCTGGATTACAAGATACAGATAGTAACTGAGATCTATTGAGCGTCGTCCGATCTCACACGTTCAGTACATCAACGTAACGAAGAAGGGCAACAAAGGAATACACTTACAATATTTTGTTTTATGCATTCTGATAATTTCATTCTTGTTTTACATCTCTATTATGAAAATCAGTAAGTCTACAAATTTGAAAACGAAGACAATTATTCAAACACACTATAGTAGAAATAACACAAAGAAATATATAAGATGAAAATCTCTAATAATACTGGTATTTGTTGTCATGTTCATTTCAGTTCTTGTTGTTCGTTTGCCCATACAAAGATACACTTAATATCACAATATTTGCTCGCCACGTGAGTCTCTTTGATACACCACTGTCGTGTGGGTTTTGCTCTTTTCACTCATACGCATTACGATTAAGTGCTCCCCACGAAATTTCTATTTTATTTACTTTCTTCTTGATCACATAATTACCAACGGTCATTGTGAAGTATAAGTGAAAAAATCATATTTGCCAAGGTAGCGCCCATATTGTAGTAGTTGCCATTGCCCTCATTAAATGTTCCATACTTTATCAGTACTGTAGGTATTTTTCCTTCACAGGGGGAAAAACTGCGCTAAGGATGTATCGGTATTCGTAACAAAAGAGTGGAACATCTCAGAACGCAAATCACGGTTCCACATCACTTAAAGAACGGTGTATAAGCTTTGATTATTATTCTCCATAGAGTGTGAGAGTCGTTCTACAGGACTTTACAATACAACCTTATACAACTGAGAACAATAATTACTGTTTATGATACATACGCCGTTAGCTACAGTTTATATGAGTCTAACCTGTATTAGAATGTTAATAATGTTATAAAATTATTGCTGACAGTTAGTGAAACAGTTCGTTGTCTGTCTAATGTCTATGTAAAAGGTAAGTAACAGAGAGTAGAATGGTTCTCAGATTGTTCACTATGTGGGATTTTTGGAATATTTTGTTAGTTCCCAGGTTATTTCGTGCATCCTTTTGTAAAACTGTTCCGTCAGTTCAACGTGGTAGAATCCATTCGTGACACTCTTGTTTCCATAAATTCATAAACTGGAAATGGTAGGCATCTAAACTAATACATAATTCCGACGTTTATTTTCCAATAACAAACTTTTTAAATTTATTGCTGGCATAATATTACCAGCTGCCTCAGATATAAATGCAGTTTAAACTTAACTTGTGTGTGTGTGTGTGTGTGTGTGTGTGTGTGTGTGTGTGTGTTTGTGTGTGTGTGTGTGTGTGAATGTGTTCCTTATTATTTAATCGAAGCCCCCTATACGTTTCGTCGACAACATAGTTTGGTTACGAGATCACATTACCTGACACGTTCAGCCACATTCGTTCCAACGTAAACGCTTTGTTGACGCTGTTCTAGGCGATAATTGGATTATCGATTCCTGCTACATTCATTCCGTCAAGATTATCCGCGTGCGATTAGTGGGACTCGATCGCTTTTCCTGTGCAGGATGACAGTTACAACGCTCTTGTTCTGAGCGTTAATCCGACAAAGTGTTGTGTTGTAATGAACTCTGGTGCAGAATCAATGTTTCGTGCACATCATTGATAGGAATACGGGAATAATGTAGCGGGACAAGAAGCACGACCCTTATCATAGACCTTAACCTATGTAATTCGCGGAATACACGTAGACTCCAAACCAGTAGAGTATGTAATATACAGATGGCAGAGGATCCAAAAATTGAGCAGTTTAGGATACGGGCAGGAAGGTTTCGTTTCTTGTTGATATAAGCAATTTACATGTTGTAGCAAATACACATTTGGGTTGCACCACTTGATACACAAAACCATAAAATTATACCACAATCACACAGGTAATTCTCTTTCTCTTTTTCGTAAGGTAAACAGTCTTGTGACTGCTTTCGTGAGCCCACCACGAATGCCTGTCCCCTGCCAACTTCTTCAACTGAGTAGCACTTGCAACCTATGTCAGGAGTTCACTACACTCAGCTGGCGGCTACACGGGTAGCGGAGGCTGTGTGGCGTGGACTGGGCGGTTTTTTAGGTTAGAAGGCCTCGGGAAAGTGCGGGATGGGCTGCAATGTCAAAGGGTGCTTGGCAATTACAGGACGTGCTTGGATCAAGGAACAGTCGGAATTTTAGTTGTAAATTGTTGTAGTTGCGCTGGAAAAGTCCCTGAGCTTCAAGCGCTAATAGAAAGCACAGAAGCTGATATCGTTATAAGTACAGAAAGCTGGCTAAAGCCTGAAATAAGTTCTGCAGAAATGTTTACGAAGTCTCAGACGGTGTTCAGGAAAGATAGATTAGGCAGAATTGGTGGTGGAGTGTTTGTGTCTGTCAGTAGTGGTTTATCTTGTAGTGAAGTCGAAGTAGATATTCCGTGCGAATTGGTGTGGGTGGAGGTTATACTTAACAGCCGAATTAAGTTAATAATTGGCTCCTTCTACCGACCCCCAGACTCCGATGATACAGTTGCGGAACAGTTCAGAGAAAGTTTGAGTCTCGTAACAAATAAATACCCCACTCATTCGGTTATAGTTGGTGGGGACTTCAACCTACCCTCGGTATGTTGGCAAAAATACTTGTTCAAAACCGGTGGTAGGCAGAAAACGTCTTCCGAGATTGTCCTAAATGCATTCTCCGAAAATTATTTCGAGCAGTTAGTCCACGAACCCACGCAAATTGTAAATGGTTGCGAAAACACACTTGACCTCTTGGCCACAAACAATCCAGAGCTGATAGAGAGCATCATGACTGATACAGGGATTAGTGATCACAAGGTCATTGTAGTTAGGCTCAATACCATTTCTTCCAAATCCATCAGAAACAAACGCAAAATAATTTTATTTAAAAAAGCGGATAAAGTGCCACTAGAAGCCTTCCTAAAAGACAATTTCCATTCCTTCCGAACTGACTATGCGAATGTAGACGAGATGTGGCTCAAATTCAAAGATATAGTAGCAACAGCAATTGAGATATTCATACCTCATAAATTGGTAAGAGATGGAACGGATCCCCCGTGGTACACAAAAAAGGTCCGAACGCTGTTGCAGAGGCAACGGAAAAAGCATGCGAAGTTCAGAAGAACGCTAAATCCTGAAGATGGGCTAAAATTTACAGACGCGCGTAATTTGGCAGGTACTTCGATGCGAGATGCCTTTAATAGGTTCCACAACGAAACATTGTCTCGAAATTTGGTAGAAAATCCGAAGAAATTCTGGTCGTATGTAAAGTACACAAGCGGCAAGACGCAGTCAATACCTTCGCTGCGCAGTGCCGATGCTACTGTTATCGACGACTGTGCCGCTAAAGCGGAGTTATTGAACGCAGTTTTCCGAAATTCCTTCACCAGGGAAGACGAATGGAATATTCCAGAATTTGAAACACGAACATCTGCTAGCATGAGTTTCTTCGAAGTAGATACCTTAGGGGTTGCGAAGCAACTCAAATCGCTTGATACGGGCAAGTCTTCAGGTCCAGATTGTATACCGATTAGGTTCCTTTCAGATTACGCTGATACTATAGCTCCGTACTTAGCACTCATATACAACCGCTCGATCACCGATAGATCTGTACCTACAGATTGGAAAATTGCGCAGGTCGCACCAGTGTTCAAGAAGGATAGTAGGAGTAATCCATTTAACTACAGACCTATATCATTGACGTCGGTTTGCAGTAGGGTTTTGGAGCATATACTGTATTCAAACATTATGAATCACTTCGAAGGGAACGATCTATTGACACGTAATCAGCATGGCTTCAGAAAACATCGCTCTTGTGCAACGCAGCTAGCTCTATATTCGCACGAAGTAATGGCCGCTATCGACAGGGGATCTCAAGTTGATTCCTTATTTCTAGATTTCAGGAAAGCTTTTGACACCGTTCCTCACAAGCGACTTCTAATCAAGCTGCGGAGCTATGGGGTATCGTCTCAGTTGTGCGACTGGATTCGTGATTTCCTGTCAGGAAGGTCGCAGTTCGTAGTAATAGACGGCAAATCATCGAGTAAAACTGAAGTGATATCAGGTGTTCCCCAGGGAAGCGTCCTGGGACCTCTGCTGTTCCTGATCTATATAAATGACCTGGGTGACAATCTGAGCAGTTCTCTTAGACTGTTCGCAGATGATGCTGTAATTTACCGTCTAGTAAGGTCATCCGAAGACCAGTATCAGCTGCAAAGCGATTTAGAAAAGATTGCTGTATGGTGTGTCACGTGGCAGTTGACGCTAAATAACGAAAAGTGTGAGATGATCCACATGAGTTCCAAAAGAAATCCGTTGGAATTCGATTACTCGATAAATAGTACAATTCTCAAGGCTGTCAATTCAACTAAGTACCTGGGTGTTAAAATTACGAACAACTTCAGTTGGAAGGACCACATAGATAATACTGTCGGGAAGGCGAGACAAAGGTTGCGTTTCATTGGCAGGACACTTAGAAGATGCAACAAGTCCACTAAAGAGACAGCTTACACTACACTCGTTCGTCCTCTGTTAGAATATTGCTGCGCGGTGTGGGATCCTTACCAGGTGGGATTGACGGAGGACATCGAGAGGGTGCAAAGAAGGGCAGCTCGTTTTGTATTATCGCGTTATAGGGGAGAGAGTGTGGCAGATATGATACACGAGTTGGGATGGAAGTCATTACAGCATAGACGTTTTTCGTGGCGGCGATACCTTTTTACGAAATTTCAGTCACCAACTTTCTCTTCCGAATGCGAAAATATTTTGTTGAGCCCAACCTACATAGGTAGGAATGATCATCAAAATAAAATAAGAGAAATCAGAGCTCGAACAGAAAGGTTTAGGTGTTCGTTTTTCCCGCTCGCTGTTCGGGAGTGGAATAGTAGAGAGATAGTATGATAGTGGTTCGATGAACCCTCTGCCAAGCACTTAAATGTGAATCGCACAGTAGTCATGTAGATGTAGATGTAGATGTAGATGTCCTCAATTATTTGCTGATGTATTCTAATCACCACCTTCGTATCATCATGTCCTTTCTTCTTATTAGTGTTTCCCATATATTCCCTTATCTGTCGATTCTATGGACATCCTCATCGTTTTTTACCTTATCAGTCCACCTAATTTCAACATTCTTCTGTAGCACCACATCTCAAATGCTTCGATTCTCTTCTGTTCCGGTTTTACCATAGTCCATGTTGCACTAACATATATTGCTGTGCTCCAAACGTACATTCTCAGAAATTTCTTCCCCAAATTAAGGCCTATTTTTGATAATTATAGACTTCTCTTGACCAGGAATGCCCTTTTCTCCAGTGCTGAAAGGCCTCTTATGTCGTTTTTGCTCAGTTCGTTATGGGTTATTTTGCTAGCTACGAATGAGAATTCACTAACTTCATCTAGTTCGTGATCATCAAATCTGATATTACGTTTCTCGCTGTTGTCATTTCCGCTATTTATCATTGCTTTCGTTATCTTTCAATTGACTCTCAATACGTATTCTGTTCTCATTAGAACGTTTATTCTATTCAGCGCACCCTGTAATTCTTCTTCACGTTCACTGACGATAGTAATGTCATCACCTAATCCTATCATAGATATTCTTTGACCTTGAATTGCAATGCCACTCGTGAACTTTTCTTTTATTTCGGTCACTGCTTCTTCCAAGTATAGACTGAACAGTGACGGCGATAAAGTATTTCCCTGCCTTACACCCTTTTTCATCTGAGCAATTCGTTCCTGGTCTTCAACTATTATGGTCCCCCTCTTGGTTCTTATACAGTTGTACATACTGTGTATTACCCCTTTCACCCTATAGCTTAGCCCTACCTTTCTTAGTATTTAGATCGCATGACGCCACTTTGAATTGTCGAACGTTTTATTCCAATTTAATGAAGCCCATGAACGTGTCTTGATTTTTCTTTAGTGTTGCTTCCACTAACAACCGCAGCGTCAAATGTGTCTCTCACTCTCCTCACGTCTAACTGATCGCCGTCTAAATGATCCTCACTTTTCTTTTCATTCTCCTATATATTCTTCTTGTCAAAAAGTTGGATGCATGAACATTTAAGCTAATTGTGCGATAATTCTCCCATTTATCAGCAGTGTAATCCTGTCACCAGTTGTACAGTGACACAGATAGCTACGATCGTACAAACCACTGATACATTACACATGACTTTATATTGTAAATTTTCGTTCTCCTAAATATCCTAGACAGGATCTACTAACGTCTGTATAGTTTTGATCCACCTTAGATGTAGATGCGCTGGTTTTCTGGAATTCGACCGGTTTATCTACAGTTAAAATCCAAGAAGGTTAACACTGACACGAGTCATCGACACGATACTCCAGCTGTAATGGCTCTGACGGCAATAGTGTTGTCCGAATGGAGAGACTGTATACACGGTAGCACTGGCCAACTGCGCTGTACTGGGATGGATACCTTCCTCACAGCATACTGTTTTGACCATGACCAATGGTATCAGCTTAGCTTCCCCTCACACTTGCGGTCGCAACAAAGCTTGGTCCATCACTTGATGTTGTGATTATGATCAAGTCATTAACAGAAACCAAGGGCAGCTGGAACGAAAATGAAAAAGAGAGCTACTTAAGACGCTGACAGAACCAAATTCAATGAAACCCTCTGATGGTCACTTAATAAAGCCATGTCTTAGCTCCGAAATAAGCAGTAAGGTGTGCTCATAACAGTTCTACGTGTACAGGTTAATGAATTTCGAGTCACTGTTCGGTAAACTGAACAGGTTATGGGGAACAAGAAGTCCTAGTTGTGAATAAATAGACATTGGTTTCCAGTTGTGGAATCTAACTTGCTACCAAAGGAAAGCTCTTGCAAATTTTACCACCAACATTTCATTCTATTCTGGATAACATGTCCCAAATAAAATGACAGCCTCGAGAAAGGGAAAGTGTATGATGACTTGCTCCATATGTGCGGTGTATCTATACCGACAGTCAACAGCAGAAAATCACACTCGTTAAGTTCTTAAACATACCTAGCGCGAGAGAGATAATATCAAATTATCTTAGGGTAGCAGCAGAAAATATAGCGTTACTTGGGCAGCATCATGGATGACTCTGAGCTTTGGATTCGGTCGAAATATTGATCGTTTTTACATTTATTTAAGAACTTGTCATGGTGATCAAGCAAGAAGCTGTTCAAACCGTTATGTCATTGAAAATAAGCAGGCTTCCGTAATATTCTGAGATTTCAGTACTTCTAAGAACTGATGCAACATGATGCCCAAACTGTTGGTCCATGTGTCGTGGGGCTGACTGTAACATCACGATACAGCGTGTTAACGTTTCCACGTATTCTATAAACGTGTCTTGATTTATCTTTAGTCTTGTTTCCAGTATGAACCGCTAGGTCGGAATTGCCTCTTGGTGCCTTGTTTTGCCTCAATCCAAATTAATCCTATAACACATCTCCAATTTTTTCCAGTCTCGTGTATATTATTCTTTTAAGTAACTTGGATGCGTGAGCTGTTCACTGATCGTGCGGTAATTCTCGCACTTGTCTGCTCTTGCAGTAATGATAATTGAGTGGATGATATTTTTCCGAAAGTCTGACTTTATGTCGTCAGACTCAGATATTTTTGTTACGACTTCCCCCAACAGGTTTAGAAATTCAGATGGAATGTTATCTATCCCTTCCGCCTTATTTGATCTTAAGTTGTCTAAAGCTCTCTTATATTCTGCTTCTAACACTGGATCCCCTATCTTTTCTATATCGACTCCTGTTACTTCCTCTGTGACATGAGACAAATCTTCCCCCATATAGAGGCCTTCAATGTACTCTTTCCTCTTATCCGCTCTCTCCACTGCATTTAACAGTGGAATTCCCGCTGCACTCTTAATGTTACTGGTGTAACTGTCAATTCTACCGTTTTTACAACAAAACTTTTATTTACGTGGGTCTACATGGAACTGACTGAATATCAGAGAAAAGTCACAATCACAAAGCCAGTAAGAATTTCCTACTAGAGGCAACAAAAGATATCCTCTAAGTTTCCCACAAGAGTCCGTTGTAACACATATACACTTAATTCCAAGTCCTATTCGGATGG
This sequence comes from Schistocerca gregaria, assembly GCF_023897955.1. Lineage (NCBI taxonomy): Eukaryota > Metazoa > Arthropoda > Insecta > Orthoptera > Acrididae > Schistocerca > Schistocerca gregaria. The sequence goes on from NC_064926.1 coordinate 281,206,736, forward strand.
GGAACACATAGTCTTCCGCGGAGATGTCCTTGAGGTCGGCATTCGGCGTGATCTGACGCCCTATGCTGGTTCTAGCCTTTAAATAGTATTAGTGAGCCAATCAGATGTTGGTGCAGTAATACTTCCTGCAAGCCATCTTGAACTCCCTCTGCAGGGAGTAGTGCGCGGAATGTCTGTTTCCAGAACAGCCGATGTTTACCATTGCTTGAGCATGGGCAACCACGGTTCTGTGTCGTGGTAGATGTGTTGCTGGTCCTCAGGGGCAACCTTGGTGACGGCGTAACACCCTTCCCCCTTGGTATAGCTGAGCGGAACGGGCGACCGCAGTGTAGAGAGCACCAGTGTAGCCTGGTGTCGTAGGGAGCTCGGCCGCTAAGTCGTCCTGAAGGAGGCGGTGGAAACCGGCCACCGGTGAGTAGGGCGCCGCCTTCTGGGCGATGCGGAGGGAACATGGAAGCGGCGGTGGTTGCGAGGCGACAGTGTGCTGGGAGAGCGGCATTGGAATGTCCGTGTCGTCTAAATGGGGCGGCGCCGAAGAGGGGCCGGGAAGTGGTCCCTGGGAAGGTCCCGGGGTTGCCTCAGGGTCGGACGAGCTGGCCGCTGTGCGGGTCTAGCAGTCGGAGGCTGTTGGTCATTTCCTGGAAGATTCCCCATAAACTGAGGAGAGGGTAGTAACATAGGCCTCATGGAAGGGGCCGGAACGGGAGGGAGAGAGAAGCCGGAGTTTGGGGCTGCAGCTGATCGAGGAAATTAGGATCGAGTTGGTTGCGGTGACGCGAAACCACCCTGTCGTCCAGGCTGACGTCGAACAGTTCTCGACCACGGGGCCAGAGAACGACCCCCGGCAGCCAGAGGGGCCCATTACCGGAAACCGCGCTCCCACACTGTGGAACCGGATGAATATTTGGGAACACCGGGCCAGGCGCGAGGTGCCACGCACGGCAGGAGGAGATGGAGCAGGGTCCGCGGCTACGGACGATGGAGCAGTTCAGATGGACTCTTGTCACCCACAGGCGTGGTCCCTAAGTAACTGAGAAATAACGTAGGAGCATTTTCCGGAGAACGGTCCTCTGTGTCCTTCTGCATCTTAGTTTTAAATGTGCGAACAAGGAGCTCCGACGCGTCATTGGATTGTGGATGAAAAGGCGGGGTAAAGACATGGTGGATACCATTATCGTGGTAGAATTTGGCGAATCCTTGACTGCGAAATTGCGGGCCCTTATCAATGACCAACGATCAATGGAAAATGTTTTGGACAGGGATATGATAGTAGTCTCCGTGGTGAAGGAGGAGTATTGGACAATGAAAGAGAAGTGTGATGATGCATCCGTGACGAGCAACCAGTAAACGCCGAGGAAGGGTCCCGCAAAATCCACGTGGGCTTGTTCCCATGGGAGGGAACCAGCCGGCCAGGATTGGAAGGACTGGCGCGGAGCAGGAAGGGCCTGGGTACATTGCTGACAGCCCCATGCCCATGCTCTCCGCGTCTGCCATCATGTCCACCCAGAGGACATGGCGACGTGCGACGGATTTCGTCCGGGCAATACTCCAGTGACCTTGATGTTAGTCGTTGAAAATCCGCCAGCGATGTGACGGGCTCCGAGGCGTCGTGGTCATGGACGGACGGACGACACTTCTGCCAAGGTACCAAACGCTTGTCGGCCACCGTAGAGACTTGGTACTTGAATGCCAGATCAATGATCTCGTCCAGAGTAGGTTTTTCAAGTCTGAGGGCATAGCGTCGGAAAGCCGTGTCAGTAGTGGTCTGGATTAGGTGTTCGCGGACTATCTCGTCTGCGTAGGGATCTTTGGAGACCCGTGTGGTGAACTGACACTTCCTGTTGAGACCTTGCACCGCTGCCCACTGGCGATACCATTGGCCTGCCTTCTTGCTACACTGGTAGAATTCGACCCTGGCACTCAACATGTGGAACTGTCATCGGTAGTAAGCTGCGAGAACCTTATAAATCTGGGAGAAAGTCAAAGATTCCGGAGGTCGAGGTTGTGGTTTCGTCAAGAGATCATACACTTTCGACTGGTTCGACGACAAAAAGTAGGAACGACGAGTAGCGTCTTGGACAACCTGGTGGATATGAAAATGCTGCAGGAGCCGCTTCTCGTATTTTTTCCAGCGGTAAACGGCGGGGGCGGCGGAACAGGTGGGTTTTTCAAAAGTTCCGTAAAGAAACGTTCCGGTGCATCCTGCGATTTCTGACAAAACTGTTGAAAACCTTGTAGTAAGTCGTGTACGCTTCTGATCAGCTGCTGAAGCACTATATCCGCCATGATGAAGACACACGAAGGAACAAACTCGTCGCCACTTGTATTTTAACTGACTATTCCAAACCTTTTACAACACAACTTATATTAACGTGAGTCTATAAGGAAATGACTGAATAACAACGAAAAATCACAATCACAAAGCCAGTAAGAATTTCCTGCTAAAGGCAAAAAAACATAACTTCTATGTTTCCCACAAGAGTCCTTCGTAGCACACTTAATATCAAGTCCTATTCCGATGGCGAAGACGAAGTCTTCCGTGGAGACGTCCTTGAGGTCGGTATTCGGCGTGAACCGACGTCCGGTGCTGGTTCTAGCCTTTAAATAGTGTTGATCAGCCAATCAGATGTTGGTGTAGTAATACTTCTTTCACGCTATCTCGAACACCCTCAAAGGAAGTAGTACGCGGAATGTCTGTTACCAAAACAGGCGATGTTTACCATTGCGTGGGTATAGGCAACCTCGGTCCTGTGTCATGTTGCCTGACCGCAGGGGCTACCTTGGCGACGGCGTAACAGTTACCACCCTTCATTTTGCTTTCAACGAAGGTACTTCGACTTTCTTACGTGCTGGGTCGTCCTTCTGATAATCGCTTCTTTTTCGATTTCCTCACATTTCTCATGCAGCCATTTCGTCTTACATACCTTCCACATTTTATGTCATCAATCAACGACTTGCATTTGTCTATTCCTGAATTCCCTCGAACGTTTTTGTACTTTCTTCTTTAATCCACGAACTGAAGTATTTATTCTGTTACCTGTGGTTTCTTCACAGTTACCTTCCTTGCACTTATCTTCTGAAATTGCTCTTTTTTTGAGATGTCAATTCCTCTTAAACAGTAGTGCCTGCTGATCTATTCTTTAAAGTCTGTGTATACAGCCTTAGTACTTCTTTATCCAACTTCTTTGCGTGTTGATTCTTCCAGACTAATCTCTTCGACTTCAGCCTACTCTTCATTACTACAACAATTTGATCTCAGTCTATATCTCCTCCTGGGTACGCCTTAATATTCAGTATCATTTTTGCGGAATCTGTGTCTGACCTTGAGGTAATCTAACAAATCTTTTCGTACCCCCTGGCCTTTCCCAAGTATACCTCCTCCTCTTGTGATTCTTAAACAGTGTATCCGCTATTACCAGCTGAAACTTATTACAGAACTCAATTAGTCTCTCATTCCTTGTCCCAAGGCTATACTCTCCTATAACCTTTTCTTCTACTTCTTCCCCTACAACAGCATTCCAGTCCGCCGCGACTATTAAATTTTCATCTGCCTTTACATACTGTATTACCCTTTCAATATCCTCATATACTTTCATTATCTCTTCATCTTCATCTCGGTACATCAGATTGTATACCTGAACTATCATGGTCATTATTGGTTTGCTGTCGATTCTGATAAGAACATGATACAAGTTATGTGTCTTTAACGCTGTGGTTTCCATTTCCTTCTGCATACTCAAGCCGTTGATCATTGCTGAGTCTTCCGCATTTAGGGTCAATTTCTAACCCCAAGGACAAGAGAATGCCCCGAATTTCTCTCCGGTCCTCCGCCTTGATTAGGCTGTTGGCCGAATGAGGGTAACTTCTTATACCGCCATTGCTGACTGTTAATTAAAATTTAAGTGATGGTGAGTTTCAAACCCATTCACTCAGTTTTTTTTTTATTGTGGGAGGCAGTTAACGCTCTGACCGAACACGTGGAGCTATCGTGCTGGTATTCCGCTAGACCACTCTTTGAATAACCGAAATGGGATTCCACCCGACTTGGTGCCTTATTTGTTTTCAAACTCCTACAGTTGTTTCTCTACGCAAGGGATACTTATTACTATATCATCTATATAGGTGACAGTTCGATGGTCAAACGACAGTCTGTTTGTATGGTTCTCCTGCGTGAACGATTTATTGAAACGTGAAATTTAAAACTTTGGTTTTCGTTTTGGTATCTTCGATGGCCATACCAAACTAGTCAAAAGTGATTGGATGGAATCTCAGATCCACTGAGCAATTTTACATAGGACCAGAATGCGCGTCGATATTTTCACAGCTGCACGAATCTCTTAGTGCCCTGTGCCTGGCGTCATTTGCGCATTCTTTTTTAACCGAGAGTGGAACAGCGTCTGGTTCCTCAGCATCTTCCATATCTCATTATTAAGTCATGATGTTTCTTTTGAGTACTTAATCCACTAACTAGGCAGATAATTCTCCAGACAACGATTTTCAGTCAGATTAAAATATTGCCCATAATTCCTCTACGACCATTTTATTAGAACTAAGTAAATGGAAATTCCGTGTGTCTAGGGCTTCCCTTCGGGTAGACCGTTCGCCTGGTGCAAGTATTTCGAATTGACGCCACTTCAGTGACTTGTCTGTCGATAGGGATGAAATGATGATGGTAAGGACAACATAACACCCAGTCTCTGAGCGGAAAAAATCTCCCATGCAGCCGGGAATCGAACCCTTGCCGTTATGTATGACATTCCGTAGCGCTGCCTACTCAGCTACCAGGGGCGGACACTGGAATTAAGTGATGTGATCACACTGTCTAAGTGAGATGCTAACAACAGTTTAGCTGCTCTTTCTAAAAGAAACAGTCTCCTAGCCTTTTAACTGATTTATTAAATTTCGTAACCACAGTATAATTACATCGTGATCGTTAATCCCTGTTGTTATACTGATGTTATCGATAAAGTCCGAACTATCTGTAGCTACAAGGTTAAGATATTTAGATAGCCAGTACCTTGCAAAACAAGCTGCTCAAGACAGCTACCGGAAAACATTGTCCAGAGTTGTCTTTCTATACCCTTTTCTATGAATCCATAGACATCCCAGCCTACAGTCGGTAGATTAAAGTTGCCTCCAGCTACCAATGCATGATCTGGGTATTTACGCTCTACTACATTCTCTTAGTGCTTCTAGATTTGTCACAATGGAATCGATTGTCCGGTAAAAGCATCCAACAATTAAGTTGGTTTCACCTGGACCTGTTATACGCGACAAGATAACTTCACTACAACACTCAACTTCGACGTCAATAGAGGCAATATTTTTTTCAACTGCAATGAACATTCCCTCTCCTAGGGCCTCTAATCTGCCATTCCGATATACGTTTTATGACTCGCTAAATATCTCATATCATTCCACTTCGGGTTTAAACCAGCTCTCGGTCCCGAGGATAATCTGAGTGCCAGTACTTCCTTGGAAGATAGTAAATGCAGGACTTCCTTACGAATAGTCCTATAATTTATTGATAAAAATTGGACAGTTGAACTGTCTTTACTCTGAACGCGGTATGATTTCCCTTGCTGTGTATCAACTGGAGAGTTTTTATCAGAGTACCTGAAACAACCATATAGCCTACGAAACCCTCACGTCCTTCAAGAAATGCTCTGCTACCGAGTAGCTGCTTCCATTGAGTAGTGTACTCCTGTCCTATCAAAGGGCGTCCTACAAATCCCACACGACAAAGCAGTTCTAGAAATCTGCAGCTAAAATCGTCACAGAATCGATGAGTCCTTGTTTGAGGCCCTCCACTCGTCTCCAGACAGATGACCACGATCAACTCTGGGATCAGTGATACGATCTGCGAGCTCTGCTTGCTCACCACGTGTGAGCCGAGCAGCCTTCTCCACTTCCGCCAGCCTCCTGTATGTGGATGGTCTCAGAAACCATGCGACAGGTGTCATTCCTGACAACGTGACCCACAACTTGCAGAGGACTGCACCTTGCACGCCTGATAGCTGCAAACAAGATCGCCTCCACATCTCGGATGATGCCTCCCGTCAGATACTCCGAGTGCACATTCACTTTCTTTCCAACCCTGCTATAGTGCTCCGTAACACGTGTATCAATGGAACTGTTGACAACTGTGCCTGCTCGGGACCTGGTGAAGGAGAGGCCACCTGACCGCTCACATGGTGAAAGGGAGAGGCCAGACGACATGAGTCCACATTGGCCCTCCACCTCGAGCGACGCGAACGCGTTACCACCCACTACTTACTCTGCTGAGATGCTGGACTCACTGCGCCTAGTTTACTAGGAGGTGCTTCAGTATCAGAGCCCATGGATTAAAGAAGCGACTCCTGTGGTGTCTCATGCGACGCGCAAGGACTCAGCCGCCGCTTCAACCCGAGGCAGCAGCCTGAAGGTAGTTGACTATAGCCAAAAGCGCATTCAACCGTTCGCCTACTGCGGCCAGCTCCTACTGCGTCCGCACAAAGCATTCACACGTGCTGATCATCCTAGCAAGACTAACTGAATAAGTGAACTGTAAAAGCAGACATAATCCTGGATATGCAACTGGCTGCCCTCGTAATGTGTCGCCAGTAACCGCTGATGTCTCAATGAGCTATGAAGCTGACTGTTCAGATGAAATGAAAACTGCGCAAAAGCTTGTCCAAATTTAGAATTGCAAAGTGCGAGCTTACACCTCTTGAACGGAAACAAGCAAGAGGTTTGACAAACTCACTATGAGGAGAATATAGGCAAAGATAAATGCTTAACTTTTCACTCTGTAGATCTGTATTGGGCGAGAGCTGAAGCCTTGCAGACTGGTCCGACTGGCTTACAATACGAACGGGCGCTTGTCTTCAAAACAAAGCAAATGAGCAACTACTGCGCTACGGACTGAATTAATTCACATGTACAAACACGCGAGATTAGATATCTTAAACAGAAAAATCACGCACGAAATTTATTAAATATACTATGAGGAAAAGACAGGAAAAGATAAACACTTAAGTTGTCACTTTGTAGATCTGTATGAGGTGATAGCTGGAGTCTCACTGATGCATTTCCGAATTTAACGATCATCAGATACCCAGCTGCAACTGCTGCATGTTTATATGGCGTTTCAAGTTGTATGGGAAACAAATATTCGCCTACTTGAGTGATGTCTGACTTACATTTACTACCAGTGAACCTGAATACAGAACTTCTGATTATTACAATTACGGTAGTCTACCTCCTGCATGACTTTATGGTACATTTATATTAATAAATTTATAGGACACCTTTACATCAAGTATACAAAATAAAAGGCAAAGACCTCTAAATTTACCTATCATTATTATCTGCTTACTCTCTCTCTCTCGATTGCCTTGGCATTCTATACATTATTTACATGTAAATTTTCCGGTTCCATTAACTACTGATGTTAATTAATTAATTTTAGGCTCCATGCTTTCATTTTCTTTAAAGTTGTATCGTTATCTTTTCAGGGCGGACGCTACCGCACATGAAGAATCGGCGAAAAACAGCGCCCATATAGCGGTTGAATACTACATGGATGACATCCCTGTCATGTCGTACGTTGCAATGTGACATGTGTCATGAGAACGGTAGCACCTCGTTTTTAACACAGTTTCTATTTCAAAGTCGGTTTCCCATATACTTATGTCACCCATTTTAGCTAAGCGGGCCACTAAATTATCATAGGGTGCATCAGTATCTTATACAAATAACGACCAACAATGTGTGGTACGAGTTAAAGCTGACACTCTCTATGAGTGACGCGTTCAGCAACGGTAAGTGGACGGCTCTTAGCTGCGCTGTCGACTGTTGTAAGCCTATTGCGCTTACAAGGTCTACTGAAATAGACTGGTGACTAAGCCTTGCGATGCGCTCCTTATAATCTGGTATTCCGCGGGCGGCGCATCCTGTCCGGTTATGAGGATAGCTCAGTATGGCAGTATGACAACTAGAGAAGTACGAACGGTGTTGCTACTCCATGCGTACCTAGACTGTAGACTTCACCTCGTATTGTGTGGAATGACATGGAGCATGGTCGGAAAAAACATTTGGCTCGCAGCTGCTCACATGCAACACGCCTTAGCGAGTCCCTTAAGATGGTTTATTGTGTGTACCTCTCTATAGCAAAAAGATGCCCCATTACCACAATAAACGTTGGTAAATATTTATGATTTTTCTGCAGATATAATGATACGTGTCGCGCAATTTAATCAACACAAAAAATGAATGACTGAAGTGAGTAGATGTGTCATCCATTAAGTGCAGTAAGGCTTCCTTCGTATTCGTTATCTTCTGGTAACATTTAAACTGTACTTGTATCTGATCTTATATCTTAATTTACACTGTAGTCTGCTGTTGCTGGTTCTAAATCTCATTGTTAAAGGTGACTTTCATCCTTATTTAATTAATGCCAAACTATTTCTGTTCTTGTGGTCTTCAGTCCAAAGGTATTTCGTGCAGCTTGTACACTTGTCTACTGGGTGCAAATGTTTTCATTTTTTCGTGATTGCTGCAAACTGCACCAGTCTGATGATGATTAGGTACCATACTCTGAGGAGCATAGGGGACCATGCGGGAGACCCGTACCGCCGACTAGGTAAGGTCCTAGCAGAGATGGTTTGCCATTGCCTTCGTCCGACCTTAATGGGGATACATGAAGATGATGAAGACGACACAAAACACCCAGTCATGGCGAGCAAGGAAGATCCCTGACCCCGCCGGGACTCGAACACGGGACCCCGTGCTCGGTAAGCGAGAACACCACCTCAAGACCACGAGCTGCGGATCTGCACAAGTTTAACCTTGCCTAATTTAATCCTGTACAGCTCCATCCATTAAAAGTTTAACCATTTCGTTATGACCACTATGTGTCTTACCAATACAATACTTCTTTTAAGTCAATCTGTGCCCTAAATTTCTATTCTGCTCGTTTCTTTTCGGTAATTCTTTATTCGACAACGATGTTCCAAATATAATTCATTACACTTAAATGAACAATCGATATTAAAGTATTTCTTTCTCTGAATAGATGTTCTTATCACTGTTAGTCTGTACTACCTTTTACTTCCATCACAATTAATACAGCACCAAAAACACCAAAATAGCTTTAATAAATCAAGTGCTTGATTTGCTATTTTAACTTCGCCAGTATCACTTGACTTTCATAGGCCACACCGCGTTGCTCCTCTTTTACTTTCTCGACGTTCACCTGAAAACCAATTTATAAGTCATTATCCATTCCATTCAACTGATCGTTATAATGCCACCACAAATGTTTTTATTTCTTCATCCTGGACATTCCTTTCCCCAACCTCACCTTGTTTTAAGTTAAAGTTCACAGTACGATAATAAAAAAGTTTACTTGGCCTAAAGAAACAGTAATATGAAGGTTGGGGAACACTGTTGAATGAAAGAACCATAAGACGATCTTTCTCTGTAAGAACATTGGGATTCAAGTTTATTACATAATGCTACATCATTTTCCTTAGTTGGCATCTTATACACTTCATGTATCCCAGCACCACTTTTCTTCCCAGTAACACCTCAAATGCATGCATAGCCAAATTCACTCTTTGGGCGTTTTAATCAAATCACTACACAAGTTTGACTGGGTTATAAGTTTCTCTGCTCTCTCCTTATCCTTATTTCTCTTTACTACACTGCATTTATGCTTGTAGAATCTTTTAACTGGCCGTGCTGGTCTAGCAGGAAAATCACAAAACTCCTGCCCTGGTGGTCCCGGGTACGAGAGGAGAATTCTTCTCGTTCCTGGCGCTCCAAATGCCACATTGCCACTTATCCTGCTATCAAACTCAATACTGGGTGCAATTATGTCATATGATGACATGGTTGGAGACCATGTCTGTTATTTGAAAACAAATATTGATGCTGTTGAGACAGCAACCAGCCACGAATTTAAGTTCCTTTATTTAAAGGGTATCATTACCGGTTTAAAATCATTACAATTCATCGTCAGACGGCTCTCATTCGTTCATTAGAACGTGTGGTGCGTTTTTTTATTGATTAGTTGACCTAAAATATAGATAATACATAATCATAAGCACGCCACACCGATAGTCGCGTTGCACATTTGCACTGGGATGTGATTTGCATGAAATGTCGGTCTAGAGTATTTGTTTTCATAGTTTTGGTCCAAAAAATGAATTTCGTTGCTTTCGCCACATTTTTATACACTCCTGGAAATTGAAATAAGAACACCGTGAATTCATTGTCCCAGGAAGGGGAAACTTTGTTGACACATTCCTGGGGTCAGATACATCACATGATCACACTGACAGAACCACAGGCACATAGACACAGGCAACAGAGCATGCACAATGTCGGCATTAGTACAGTGTATATCCACCTTTCGCAGTAATGCAGGCTGCTATTCTCCCATGGAGACGATCGTAGAGATGCTGGATGTAGTCCTGTGGAACGGCTTGCCATGCCATTTCCACCTGGCGCCTCAGTTGGACCAGCGTTCGTGCTGGACATGCAGACCGCGTGAGACGATGCTTCATCCAGTCCCAAACATGCTCAATGGGGGACAGATCCGGAGATCTTGCTGGCCAGGGTAGTTGACTTACACCTTCTAGAGCACGTTGGGTGGCACGGGATACATGCGGACGTGCATTGTCCTGTTGGAACAGCAAGTTCCCTTGCCGGTCTAGGAATGGTATAACGATGGGTTCGATGACGGTTTGGATGTACCGTGCACTATTCAGTGTCCCCTCGACGATCACCAGAGGTGTACGGCCAGTGTAGGAGATCGCTCCCCACACCATGATGCCGGGTGTTGGCCCTGTGTGCCTCGGTCGTATGCATTCCTGATTGTGGCGCTCACCTGCACGGCGCCAAACACACATACGACCATCATTGGCACCAAGGCAGAAGCGACTCTCATCGCTGAAGACGACACGTCTCCATTCGTCCCTCCATTCACGCCTGTCGCGACACCACTGGAAGCGGGCTGCACGATGTTGGGGCGTGAGCGGAAGACAGCCTAACGGTGTGCGGGACCGTAGCCCAGCTTCATGGAGACGGTTGCGAATGGTCCTCGCCGATACCCCAGGAGCAACAGTGTCCCTAATTTGCTGGGAAGTGGCGGTGCGGTCCCCTACGGCACTGCGTAGGATCCTACGGTCTTGGCTTGCATCCGTGCGTCGCTGCGGTCCGGTCCCAGGTCGACGGGCACGTGCACCTTCCGCCGACCACTGGCGACAACATCGATGTACTGTGGAGACCTCACGCCCCACGTGTTGAGAAATTCGGCGGTACGTCCACCCGGCCTCCCGCATGCTTACTGTACACCCTCGCTCAAAGTCCGTCAACTGCACATACGGTTCACGTCCACGCTGTCGCGGCATGCTACCAGTGTTAAAGACTGCGATGGAGCTCCGTATGCCACGGCAAACTGGCTGACACTGACGGCGGCGGTGCACAAATGCTGCGCAGCTAGCGCCATTCGACGGCCAACACCGCGGTTCCTGGTGTGTCCGCTGTGCCGTGCGTGTGATCATTGCTTGTACAGCCCTGTCGCAGTGTCCGGAGCAAGTATGGTGGTTCTGACACACCGGTGTCAATGTGTTCTTTTTTCCATTTCCAGGAGTGTAGTTTCACACATGAATGTGTATCATTGAGCACTTTAGATTTGTCACAGAATACATTGCCACCACAATTTGTGCAACGATAAGAATGTGGTGGAAATTCATTCCGTGACAAATCTAAAGTGCTCAATGATACAGATTTATGTGTGCAACGATAAGAATGTGGTGAAAACTACAAACATCATTTGTTGGAGGAAAACTATGAAAACAAGTACTACAGACCGACATTTGACGTAAGTCACATCCCAGTGCAAATCTGTAACGTAACAATCTTTGTGGCGTGCTAAAGATTAGGTATTATTTATATTTTAAGAGAACTGTTGAATAAAAAAACACACCATATCTTGTAATGAAAGCATCAATTGCAATGATTCGAAACCGGTAATAGTACCTTTTGAATAAAAGAACGTAAAATAAATTTGTGGCTCGTTGGCGTCACAACACCCTCAGTACTGGGTGTCTTTCGTCGGTTTAAAAGGGGACAGACAAACACTCCTCCTTCCAGTGCCTCAATGAGCGAAAGGCAGCACCCTACCTGCAGACAGGCTGAGCGCCCGTTCACAGGTTGAGTGCCACTCACCTTACGGTACTTGCTTGTTTTGTGTTTCCAGGCAAATCTTGCAGAAACCGTAAACAACTAATCAGCTGCAAATTGGAACGTTTATTAAAACCCCTTTACAATTGTTTGAATGTTTACAGAAACATCTTTTTCAGAATGAAATTATAGACAAGTGGATTACGTGTTAATGCTGAAGTACGTTCAAATCTGAGTATTTTTCTAATTTTCTGGAGATTCATTTATAAATGTCCCCGTGCCAAATCTTTCTTGGCGATAATTGGATGTATGGCAAAGCGACTAGGAGCGCCCTTGAGGCTGCACGATTGTATAAAGATTACTTTCCTCTCAGCAGGCAGCGCCACAGGTGTTAATTTAGCAGGTTACATCAGCACCTTACACAAACAGTGAGTTTCGCACAGCTTGTACGAGAAGATCAACCCAGATCCGTAACACCCGATGTTGAGGAAAGGTTCTTAAGCATTATACACAATGTCCGCGTACTTCAACAAGGAGATTTGATACGTAAAGCTGTCCTGAGTCATATCAGTGTGTGGCGGATTTTACATCGACATCCATAACATATCCAGTGAGTGCAAGCCCTCGACAATGCAGATTTCCCTCGTAGAGAGTATTTTGGCCAATGAGTGTAATAAGCGTTTAGCCTGAGCCCCTTGTTTGTAAGCCGTATTCTGTTCACGGATGAGGCTGGATTTACCCGTGACGGCATTTTTAACTACCTTCACTGCCACATTTTGGCCGATGTCAGTCCTAATGCCACAGATGAACCACATCAGCAGCGTTATTCGTTGAACGTCTGTGCACGACAGCTCGGAGATCGCATAATCGGATCACACTTCCTGCCACAGAGACTAGCCGTACAGCAGTACATGCCGTTTCTGCGGACTGTACTTCCAGGTGTACTTGATGATGTCCCACTGAAGCAATGCCTGAACATTGGTTCATGCATGAAGGTGCTCCAGCATATGTTAATTTACGAGTGCATCAGCTTTCAACTCGGACATTTGGTCGACACTGGATTAGAAGAAGAGGAGCTGTGCCATGTTTTTCAAGGTCTCCGGATTTAAATCCGATCGATTTCGGTGTGTGGGATCATGTAAAATTCCTTGTCTGCGCGACTGAGCTCAACTCTCTTAAGGAATTACGTTTGAGGATTGAAGCAGCCGTCCAGCAATTCCCCAGGATTGCATGAGAGGATTCGCAACCCATTTCAGAGACGGGTTCTGTGTTGCATTGAGACGCAAAGGCAACATTGGAATATCTAACGTTTAGAGATGTGTTCCTAGACACTGATGAACCGCAACAGAAAATGTGTTGTATCTCAACAACTATTGTTTTGTGGATCCATGTTTATTGGAGCTGTTGAGCTACTTTCCGCCTGTACATTGCACGTGTAAATTACTGACCATCACTTCTGAAACATCCTGTATTTCGAGAATAATAGTTTTGAAAACAGGGTTCAAAAATGGCTCTGAGCGCTATGGGACTTAACATCTGAGGTCATCAGCCCCCTAGAACTTAGAACTATTTAAACCTAACTAACCTAGGGACATCACACACATCAATGCCCGAGGCAAGATTCGAAACTGCGACCGTAGCGGTCGCGTGGTTCCAAACTGAAGTTTCTTGAACCGACCGCCTACGGTGCCATAGGAAAGTTAAAACACGATAATGGTTCCGTAATTAACTCTGCAAAAGGCATCGGTGCTAGCTTCGTGACTGCTTAGAGCTACTGCCACGCAAACACAGTTTACTAATTTTTAATTAAATTTAAGAAATGAAAAAATAGAGATTAGTACAGTAAACTTTGTTTTTATCTGTGGGGTTAAGTATTTCATCACAAACACCACAAGGATTCGACACAGAACATCGAGACTAATGTTACATGATAAACGTTGCACTCTCAGCACAATCGTACAAAGAACTTCTCCACAACGTTAATCTCAATAAAACATATGAAATACCAAATCGTTTGGTGAATAAGACACCGGCTTGCTAAACTAAATCACGATGTGGAAACAACACATGAACGACACAGAATCTATGCCACATACGCTACTGGCCATTAAAATTGCTACACCAAGAAGAGATGCACATGATAAACGGGTATTTATCGGACAACTACATTATACTAAAACTGACGTGATTACGTTTTGAGTGCATATAGATCCTGAGAAATCAGTACCCAGGGCAACCACCACTGGCCGTAATACCGGCGACGATACGCCTGGGTATTGAGTCAAACAGAGCTTGGATGGCGTGTACAGGTACAGCTGCCAGTGCAGCTTCAACACGGTACCACAGTTCATCAAGAGTAGTGATTGGCGTATTGTGACGAGCCAGTTGCAAGGCCAGCATTGACGACACGTTTTCAATTGGTGAGAGATCTGGAGAATGTGCTGGCCAGGGCAGCAGTCGAACATTTCCTGTATCCAGGGAAGCCCGTACAGGATCTGCAACATGCTGTCGTGCATTACCCTGTTGAAATGTAAAGTTTCGTGGGGATCTAATGAAGGGTAGAGACATGGGTCGTAACACGTCTGAAGTGTAACTTCAACTGTTCAGAGTGCCGTCAATGCAAACAAGATGTTACCGAGACCTGTAACCAATGGCACCATATACCATGACGCCAGTATTGCGATGACGAATACACGCTTCCAATGTGCGTTCACCGCGATGTCGCCAAACACGGATGCGACCAACGTAATGCTGTAAACAGGACCTGGATTAATCCGAAAAGATGACGTTTTGCCATTCGTGCACCCAGGTTCGTCTTTGAGTACACCATCGCAGGCGCTCCTGTCTGTGATGCAGCGTCAAGGGTAACCACAGCCATACTCTCCGATCTGATAGTCCATGCTGCTGCAAACGTCGTCGAATTGTTGGTGCAGATGGTTGTTGTCTTGCAAGCTTCCCCATCTGTTGACTCAGGGATCGAGACGTGGCTGTACAATCCGTTACAGCCATGCAGGTATGACTCCTGTCATCTCGACTGCTGGTGATACAAGGCCGTTGGGATCCAGGACGGCGTTCCATATTACCCTCCTGAACCCGCCGATGCCATATTCTGCTAACATTCAGTGGATCTTGACCAACGCGAGCAGCAGTGTCGCGACAACGTCAACCGCAATCTGTGATAGGCTACAATCCGACCTTTATCAAAGTCTGATACGAGATGATACGCATTTCTCCTTCTTGCATGAGGCATCACAACAATGTTTCACCAGGCAACACCCGTTAACTGCTGATTGTGTATGAGAAATCGGTGGAAATCTTTCCTCCTGTCAGCTCGTTGTAGGTGTCGCCATCGGCGCCAACCTTATGTGAATGTTCTGAAAAGCTAATCATTTGCATATCACAGCATCTTCTTCCTGTCGGTTAAATTTCGTGTCTGTAGCACGTCATCTTCGTGGTGTAGCAATTTTAATGGCTTTTAGTGTATATCATAACCGCGACTGCCACTCTGCTAGTCAAAGGAGAACATAGCCTCAGTGACTACAATGTTCCATTACGGTTCATCACATCACAGGATGAAGAAACACATTACCTTGTCTCACAAACTGCGACATTGTCGCCAATAAAACAGTGACCCATGTATACAATAACTTTCCTTTAACTTTCGTCTATCGTCACAAACTTTTTGTTAACAGATTGCAGGTTTCGGTCTATAATGACCATTATCAAACCTACAGAAAAAGTCTGAAAAACATAAATATACTCGCAGATTATCTTCAGCTTAAAAACAATGAATGGACCATAATGAAAATTACTACAGACATATGTTGTCAGTAACACTACTGTTCGTAGCAAGATGTTTGTGTAGTAAGTTCGCCAGATATCGCTAATGTAGGCATACACCTGATAAGGCGAGGGCTGATCACTGCTTAATTTTCATTTCGGCGTAGTTCGGTGTGACAGCAGCTGCGAGCCACTGCTTATTGAACTTAAAATTAATTACCTCGGTACCGATTTGCTACTTCAGTTGACAGAGCCTTTTGACTCTGTCGTAAGAAAGACATGGCACTAGAATCACAAGCTGCGATTTAAGTGTCAGGAAGTCGTTTCTGAACGTATTTGCATACAGTGTAGCCATGTATGGAAGTGAAACTTGGACGATAAATAATTTAGACGAGAAGAGAAATGTGGTGCTACAGAAGAATGCTGCAGATTAGATGGGCAGATCACATAACTAATGAGGAGGAACTGAATGGAATTGGAAAGGAGATAAATTTGTGGTACAACTTGACCAGAAGAAGGGATCGGTTTGTAGGGCATATTCTGAGGCATCATGGGATCACCAATTTAGTATTGTAGGACAGCGTGGAGGGTAAAAATGGTAGAGGGAGACCAAGAGCTGAATACACTAAACAGATTCAGAAAGATGTAGGTTGCAGGAGATACTGGGAGATGAAGAACCTTGCACAGGATAGATTAGCATGGAGAGCTGCATCAAACCAGTCTCTGGAATGAAGACCACAACAACAATAATGGAAAGTACTACTGATATATATGTTGTCAATAGCAATACTGTTCAAAACAAGCTTCCGTGCAGTAGCCACAAGATGTTTGTGTAGTAAGCTCGCCAGATTACCTTGTATTATGGAGTCGCTTATAGCAAATGTGGCCTTCGATTCGCTGTAACACTGTGCGAGTACAAAGAAGAGCTGCACATAGTAATCTCTCTGCATCTTTCTCAGTGTAATCCAGTGCAGACGAAATCAAAAACACGCCATATCATATACGAGCAAAACACTAATCCTGTCCAGAGCAGCTTAAAGCCTGAAGAAGAACGCATTGTTTATCTTTCAAATCACCGTATCCATTATCGCCTTAAAGACTTCAGACATGTTGCGTAGCCGAAGCAGCCGTGAATATGTGGAAGTCGATCTACGTACCACTATGTAATGGCAAAGATTGCTCATGAGACGAAGATATGCAAAGGCGGAATACTGTCTAAGACTTTTAAAGAAAAGAATAAAAGAGAAATAGACGTACCACGGGGGAATTACCGAATCGACGAAAAAGAAAAATCAGTAGGGGCCATGTACGGATACAGACAAACAAATGATTACAATATTATAATATCTGGATGGCGTATTCAGGCGAAAGACCTTCACAAGTTGAGAAATTCAGTAACCCGTTGTTCGCCCTCAGGAACTAGTGCAAGAAGTTATTAGACTTGGCACTGATCGGTAGAGTTACTGGATGTCCTCCCAGGGCATAATGTGACAAAGTCTGTCCAACTCGCGCTTTCGATCGTCAGACTCTGGGTGGGGGGCCCTGCCCATAAAACTCTCAGAATTCTATATTGGGAAGAGATCGGGCGACCTTGCTGACCATGGTAGTATTTGGAAAACACGAAGGCAAGCAGCTGAAATCACGCCGTAGGTAGACGGCCCTTATCTTGGTGAAACATCAGGCCAGAATGCCTTGTCATGAAAGACACCAAACCAGGGCTCTGCATAGAGTTCTTGTACCGTTGTGCTGAAAGAGCGTCCAGGATGAAAACCAAAGGGTCCTGCCATGAAAATAAACGGCAACCGTCCATTATTCGCTACTTTCGGAACGTCTGGCGGGCGACAGCCATGTTGGCATCTCACCAGTGTTTAGGCCTTTCCAGACACGTCTTAGATGGTTCTCGGGGCTCAGATCGAAGCGGTACTCTCACTGAAAACAATTATACTGCAGCCTATGAGATTCCAGACTGAAGACGAGTCTGTAGACGCCACTGACTTAGTGGT
This sequence comes from Schistocerca gregaria, assembly GCF_023897955.1. Lineage (NCBI taxonomy): Eukaryota > Metazoa > Arthropoda > Insecta > Orthoptera > Acrididae > Schistocerca > Schistocerca gregaria. The sequence continues at coordinate 281,224,690 of NC_064926.1, forward strand.
ACACCAACCTGACTGTCGCTCGCGATGTCACCCGGCAACCATTAGTGATATTCTGGAAGCCATTCCATTGCATAGCTGGGACACTTTGGTCTTCCCCGCGTCACAGTTGCAGCATAGCTTTACGTCGACGATATCGCACAGCTTGCTTTCTATCCTTCATTGCAAGCCATACTGGTCTTACATTTCAGCATGACAATGGCCTCCGCACACGGCGAGAGTTTCTACTGCTTGTCTTCGAGCGTGCCAAACGCTACCGTGGCCAGCAAGATCGCCGGATCCCCCCCCCCTCCCCCAATTAAGAACGTTTGGAGCATTATGGGCTGGACCGTCCAATCACCACCGGATTTTGACGATCGACCTGGCCAGTTCAAGATCGCCGGATCTCAACCAATTAAGAACGTTTGGAGCATTATGGGCTGGACCGTCCAACCACCACCGGATTTTGACGATCGACCTCGGCCAGTTGAACACATTTTGACACGACATCTATCAGGAGGACATCCAACAATTGTATCAATCAATTCCAAGCCTAAAACTTGTTTGCATAAGGGTAAGATGTGGACCAGTATATCATGGACTTGCTCAAATTGTTCCATATATCATCAGTTTTCCTGAAATTGTAAGCAATTGTATGTCTATACGTTTACTTAACATCTATGGATCTTCGCTCCTTTCAATTAATTCATTCTAAGTGCAACGGTCTCATCTTTTGGAATGCATCTAAAGAGTGGCGAATTATTATGGACATCTTCCATATATATATATATATATATATATATATATATATATATATATATATATATATATATATATATATATATATTGGTCATCAGTCTACTGACTGGTTTGATGCGGCCCGCCACGAATTCCTTCCTGTGCTAACCTCATCATCTCAGAGTAGCACTTACAACCCACGTCCTTGACGTACACCAATCTCTGTCTTCCTCTACACTTTTTGCCCTCTACAGCTCCCTCTAGTACCATGGAAGTCATTCCCTCATGTCTTAGCAGATGTCCTATCATCCTGACTCTTATCCTTATCAGTGTTTTCCACATATTCCTTTCCTCTCCGATTCTGCGTAGAACCTCCTCATTCATTACCTTATCAGTCCACCTAATTTACCACATTCGTCTATAGCACCACATCTCAAATGCTTCGATTCTCTTCTGTTCCGGTTTTCCCACAGTCCATGTTTCACTACCAAACAATGCTGTACTCCAGACGTACATCCTCAGAAATTTCTTCCTTAAATTAAGGCCGGTATTTGATATTAGTAGATTTCTCTTGGCCAGAAATGCCTTTTTTGCCATAGCGAGTCTGCTTTTGATGTCCTCCTAGCTCCGTCCGTCATTGGTTATTTTACTGCCTAGGTAGCAGAATTCCTTAACTTCATTGACTTCGTGACCATCAATCGTGATGTTAAGTTTCTCACTGTTCTCATTTCTGCTACTTCTCATTACCTTCGTCTTTTTCCGATTTACTCTCAAACCATACTGTGTACTCATTAGACTGTTCGTTCCGTTCAGTAGATCATTTAATTCTTCTTCACTTTCACTCAGGATAGCAATGTCATCAGCGAATCGTATCATTGATATCCTTTCACCTTGTATTTTAATTCCACTCCTGAACCTTTTTTTTATTTCCGTCATTGCTTCCTCCATGTACAGATTGAAGAGTAGGGGCGAAAGGCTACAGCTTTGTCTTACAAACTTCTTAATACTAGCACTTCGTTCGTGATCGTCCACTCTTATTATTCCCTCTTGGTTGTTGTACATATTGTATATGACCCATCTCTCCCTCTAGCTTACCCCTACTTTTTTCAGAATCTTGGACAGCTTACACCTTTTTATATTGTCGAACGCTTTTTCCAGGTCGACAAATCCTATGAACGTGTCTTGATTTTTCTTCAGCCTTGCTTGCTTTATTAGCCGTAACGTCAGAATTGCCTCTCTCGTGCCTTTACTTTTCCTAAAGACAAACTGATCGTCACCTAGCGCATTCTCAATTTTCTTTTCCATTCTTCTATATCTTCTTCTTGTAAGCAGCTTCGATGCATGAGCTGTTAAGCTGATTGTGCGATAATTCTCGCACTTGTCAGTTCTTTCCGTCTTCGGAATTGTGTGGATGATGCTTTTCCGTAAGTCAGATGGTATGTCGCCAGACTCATATATTCTACACACCAACGTGAATAGTCGTTTTGTTGTTACTTCCCCTAATGATTTTAGAAATTCTGATGGTGTGTTATCTATCCCTTCTGCCTTATTTCACGGTAAGTCCTCCAAAGCTCTTTTAAATTCCGATTCTAATACTGGATCCCCTATCTCTTCTAAATCGACTCCTGTTTCTTCTTCTATCACATCAGACAAATCTTCACCCTCATATAGGCTTTCAATGTATTCTTTCCACCTATCTGCTCTCTCCTCTGCATTTAACAGTGGAATTCCCGTTGCACTCTTAACGTTACCGCCGTTGCTTTTAATGTCACCAAAGGTTGTTTTGACTTTCCTGTCTGCTGAGTCTGTCCTTCCGACAATCATATCTTTTCAGATGTCTTCACATTTTTCCTGCAGCCATTTCGTCTTAGCTTCCCTGCACTTCCTGTTTATTTCATTTCTCAGCGACTTGTATTTCTGTATTCCTTATTTTCCCAGAACATGTTTGTACTTCCTCCTTTCATCAATCCACTGAAGTATTTCTTTTGTTACCCATGGTTTCTTCGCAGCTGCCTCCTTTGTACCTATGTTTTCCTTCCCAACTTCTGTGATGGCCCTCTTTAGAGATGTCCACTCCTTTTCAACTGCACTGCCTTCTGCGCTATTCCTAATTGCTGTATCTACAGTGTTAGAGAACTTCAAACGTATCTCGTCATTCCTTAGAAGTTCCGTATCCCATTTCTTAGTGTATTGATTCTTCCTGACTAATGTCTTGTATTCAGCCTACTGTTCATGACTACTAGATTGAGATCTGAGTCTATATCTGCTCCTGGGTACGCTTTACAATCCAGTATCTGATTTCGGAATCTCTGTCTGACCATGATGTAATCTGATTGAAATCTTCCCGTATCTCCCGGCCTTTTCCAAGTATGCCTCCTCCTCTTGTGATTCTTGAACAGGGTATTCACTATTACTAGCTGAAACTTGTTACAGAACTCAATTAGTCTTTCTCCTCTTTCATTCCTTGTACAAAGCCCATTTTTCTGCTGTAACCTTTTCTTCCACGCCTTCCCCTACAACTGCATTCCAGTCGCCCATGACTATTAGATTTTTGTCCCCCTTTACATACTGCATTACCCTTTCAATATCCTCATACAATTTCTCTATCTGTTCATCTTCAGCTTGCGACGTCGGCATGTATACCTGAACTATCGTTGTCGGTTTCGGTCTGCTGTCGATTCTGATTAGAACCACCCGGTCACTGAACTGTTCACAGTGACACATCCTCTGCCCTACCTTCCTATTCATAACGAATCCTACACCTGTTATACCATTTTCTGCTGCTGTTGATATTACCCGATACTCATCTGACCAGAAAACCTTGTCTGCCTTCCACTTCATTTCACTGACCCCTTCTATATCTAGATTGAGCCTTTGCATTTCCCTTTTCAGATTTCCTAGTTTCCCTACCACGTTCAAGCTTCAGAGATTCCACGCCCCGACTCGTAGAACATTATCCTTTCGTTTATTATTCAATCTTTTTCTCATAGTAACCTCCCCCTTGACAGTCCACTCCCGGAGATTCGAATGGGGGACTATTCCGGAATCTTTTGCCAATGGAGAGATCATCATGACACTTCTTCATCTACAGGCCACATGACCTGTGGATACACGTTACGTGTCTTTAATACAGTGGTTTCCATCGCCTTCTGCATCCTCATGTCGTTGATCATTGCTGATTCTTCCGCCTTTAGGGGCAATTTCCCACCCCTAGTACAAGAGAGTGCCCTGAACCTCTATCCGCTCCTCCGCCCTCTTTGACAAGGCCGTGGGCAGAATGAGGCTTACTTCTTATGCCGGAAGTCTTCGGCCGCCAATGCTGACTATTTATCAGAATTTAAGCAGCGGCGTGGATCGAACACGGGACCGAATACGTTTTGATTATGAATCAAAGATGCTACCCCTAGACCATGGATATATATTACAACGCCTTTTACTATAAACCGAAGACGTCACTGTCTGCATTATTTAGTCAGTTATCTTCTTTGTACACGTTTTCTATCTTTTACTCACGAAAGCGTGAAATGTATCAGCTTACCCAGTTTTGTACACTTACAGAATTCTCACTGTTTTTCGAGATATCAAGCACTGAACAGAGACATATCGATCATTGTAACGTGTATCACGCAGTTACTATTTCACAGCTGCATCAGTTTGGAAGTAAAGGAAATAGAGACGCTGGGCTAATTTTCGCAACTTTCCCAGCCTTCTAGGTGAGCGATGTAGTCAATCTATGAAAATATGCAAGATTCAGAACATGAACTCGACCCACTCTGAAATACAAATGGCACCGACGAAGCACTGTGAATAGCACTACAGTCTTGCCATAAAATTACTGTCGCGTTCTCAAATCGTTCACCGTCTTCATATTTTCACTCAGAGTCAGCTTCAACAAATTATGGAGTAAATTTGAGCCATCAGCGCTTTGATGTTATTAAGTAAACGCTGGTCGCTAAATGGCTACTGGCAACGGTATAATCAAGGCAGACACTTTTAAGTCGAGGTAATTAATTAAATCAATAACGTTTCGCAATAATTAATCGTCTGAAAGACTGCGAATACTTCCTAATTAAAAAGCTAACGTTCACTGAGCTTCAGAAGACATCAAACACTTTGGTTGTTCAGACTGAGAACAGACTGGTTGGAAAAGTAATACTCAAAGGCAAAATGAACCGTTAAGTTCGCCAGTATGCAAGTCATAAAAATAAAAAATATAACAGGAGTGTAACCTATATGTAAAGAATTTATGTAGAATTTTAGCATTTGTTTGTTCATTGTGGTTCTTCAAACAAGAATGATTAGATTTCGGGAATCGCGAGCCTACTGAAAATTTAAACACTCACTGCAGGATAAATCATTGCACCATTGTCATCAAAAAGGCTACATTTATCCTCTGTTAAAGTTATTTCTTTGATGAAAGAGAACGTAGAACGTAAATGGTTTCTTTACAGAAATTAAGTTACGTATGTGTACGCTAACATGCAACGAAAACGTTTCTAAAGACAGTTGCCCTCTTACAGCATAAGCCAACATTTTGGTTTTTTTCCAGATTTGTTGCCTCTCCTCTTAAGTGTGACAGTTTTTGTACATGAACACCAGTAGAAATTAATTTTAATTTCTTAGATCAAAGATAAACGTAGATTTACCAATAGCTCAATTACTGGGCGCTTGACGCGTTCTGCCACTCGTGGGCGTTTATTGAACTCATACATTCTTATAAGCTTTCGTCTAATTAATGTGTGATCATGCTGACATTTGCAACGTAGCGAAATACGATGTAATAGAGATAAGGCTGAACAGAAACGATTTATACATCGAGAATCCTAAATGAGGAAGAAAGTGAACGAATGTCCCGTCATGCTGTTAACGAGTGATGCTCTTGCACGTAGTTATCTTATTCTGAGGACATTTTAGCGAAATATTGCCAAAATATGATGCCTAATATAGAATTATTTAATTATTTATTTGCTTAAACTAAACGTGAAGTCACGTTACTCTGTCTTCTTCGTATAATACAAACTGTAATTTTACAAATATTTAAGTATATATTCATACAATCATTATTCAGTGTTGAACAAACTTGCTACATCTACATCAACCTAAATTAACAGTCCATTATCTTACCCTTTCAAATGAAATATCTGGTAGTTCGCGCGGATATGCAGTTTTATGTAAGAATGAGGAACTGGTATTGGGGGAGCAAAGTGAAACTAAATATAATTACTCGTTATCAACGTACACTATATTATTATAATGAAAATTTCATGATTTACATGCTGAATCAAAAAACAGAGCTTTTTATTCTAGCGTGTGATGACCACTGGCTCTTCAAAAATTTATACCAGGAATGTCGCGCGAGAACACTGTTCCGGAAGACATTTATGCTCAGAAAAATTTCAGTTAGTATATCTTTGGTCACTGATCCACCGTAGTCTCATGACTACTAGCATCGATGGAAACGCTACTTGTTGATCGTGATTACAGAAGAGCCTATCGATTTTACTCCATCGGTAGCGGCATAAAAGGTTACTGGTCTGTAACTCCTGATGATACTCTCACTGCTACTATTTTGAATATCTTGCTCCAGACCTCTTGCAGACTGATGTTCCGTTGGTTTAACTTTGGATATACTATTCAGAAGAATTTCACCCTGCTGCCTCTCAGCTACATTACGCCCTACACCATGTACACTATCAAATCTAATGTCCACTCCTTATCTACATTCAGCATGTTGATCACATTCAGGTACAGTATGATGAAGTGTGCCTACCAGCCCTCAGTTGCATGTCTATGTTCGTATATTGTTCATCCTACGTAAATGCACTGCATGTGGTCCACGTCCTGTGAAGAAATACATCATCTCATATAACGGGTTTATTTACTTAAGTTGAGGTCTTTCACGAATGCTTCGGAACACGTAAGAATCAGCCGTGCTGTACTGCCGTGTCTCATTCGGGAAGCATTCATTCCTTTAATTGTTTCATGCCAGAAATGTACTGACCAATTACGTCATGTACTTAAGTTACATTACCCCAAAGCAACCGTGGGGAAAATTCCTAACAATTCCAGTAGTACTTCCAAAGGCGTTGCGTTGTACTCAAACGCGCCCGTCAACTGGAAAAAATTCTTCTCTGGATGCTACGCAATTTAACTGTAAGAAGTTCACCGTAATTTCGACGTCCGTAAATTTGTGCGAAAGACGCTGTCAAATTAACATTGTTATACACTTCAAACACAGCTTTTTGTAACCGGTTCTCGGTTGTAAACAGTGTCACAAACTTCTGCATAAATTTTACAGTTATCTGAAATCCGTTTCTTCATTCGTCAAGAACGTCACCCAGGTAGTTGCATGTTTGGCACTTCATCTAATGGTGATACAGTCTTACTTTAGAGTGCGATTCCTTACCGAGATTAAGAAAATTAAAAGTGGTTTATTTTAAGCTACTACAAGTTTTGTCTGTCAGCTCTATGTTTGACTCAAATGGAGTATGTCAAAGGATTGGCTTACATTCTTTCTGGAAGGTCATGGAATAAACACCATAATCTCATCAGCTTGTGCAATGACATCGTAACAGCGGTTAGGTTATGATATTCGAAAAACTGTGGCCTTACACTATGCCATATGGGCATCAATTCTTAATTCCCCTTGTAACTATTCCCATGTTTCTTTCTCGTAGTCCTTTCCCCAAGCGATGGATAAGAGGTCAGACAACTGTTAATCATCGAATGATACATATATCACGATACCAACCACATATTTTGCATGTATGTTCATGGCGTATTTAGACGGGCTTACTTATCCTAAAAGCAAAGTGGTATTCGCACAATCGATATAATTCTCTGTGACTTTCTAATGTAGGGTTTCCTTAAACAGTTCCTAAATACTGAATAAAGAACGTGGTCGATATGACTTTACAATAGCGTAAATACGATCTGTAAACTTTTTTGTAATTGCTGCTGGAGAATATTTCCCGATATTTTAAAACGAGGCAAAAATTTTAATTTCATGTCTCGTTTGATGCTGTTTCCAACTTGTGGCTGAGTTTACCTCCCAAGAGTAAAACATGGCGAAGGTCTATTATGATTTGGGAGCCGCATTGTGGTGTCATTGCAATCGATACTACTTGTGGTGGCGCTCAGCGATAGTTTGTAAGACACGACAATAATTCTTCTGACCCCAACAGCTATCGTGCAAGATAAGGCCGACCACCGTCCACAGGCTGCCGAGAAGAACGACCTCTGTGTCTGGATAGAGAACGGCCCCGTAGCAGCTAAGGTGCAGTTCAGTTGGTCGTGGGCTGGATATCATAATACATCGTGTCTTGCCTTGCAAATGGTTCAACTGGCTCTGAGCACTATGGCGCTAAACTTCTGAGCTCATCAGTCCCCTAGAATGTTGAAGGTCTTAAACCCAACTAACCTAAGGACATCACACACACCCTTGCCCGAGGCAGGACTCGAACCTGCGACCTTAGCGGTCGAGCGGTTCCAGATTGTAGCGCCTAGAGCCCCTCGGCCACCCCCATCGGCTCTTTCCTTGCACACTGAGCGTTTTCGTGTTTATGTAATTTCCTGTGAACCATGGACTACGGTTTTTGATTGAAATGCAGGACTCAAGTAAAGATGAGTTTACCACCTATTGGTGAGGACTGTTTATATATGCGCGTCTCTATCGGTGACGGTTTGCTGCTCCCTTACTCATGGCAACCTGGACTCCTATTTTGATATGTCACGGCTGGATATCACATTTATCGTGGTGTTAAATAGGCTTCACAGTTACTCTGCAAGGATTATTAACCACTATGGCTGATCAGGTCCATCCCATGGTGCACTATTTGTCCCCTAGCAGTCTGGTCTGCTCCGAGACGACAGGGTCCCCGTTCACAAGGCTCGCGCTGTACAGCGCTGTTTTGTGAACACAAGAATGAATTATCGCATATCTTCTCACCACACCAGTGACTCGTTTTCAGTGTTATTGAGCCTCTATGGTCTGCTTAGGAGAGAAGAGTGCTATGTCGCTGTGCACCAGCAATGTTACATGAACTTGCCACTACGTTGTACAAAAGTTCCTCTTTGATTCCCTTTAAAAGCCATACAGGACCGGTATTTATCCATTCCGAGACGACTGGAAACTTTGTTGAATGCAAGCAGCTTTCTTGTGCCGTGTCAGTCATGTGTTTTTCCTGTTTCCATATTTCTGTCCACCCCATGTATCTATCGTGCAAGATCGGTGCTGGTGTCTGCCCTGCTGGGTTGAAACCATTTTTTTCTCCCAAAGATGGTAGCTCTTTTCATTGACTATCATGACTCCTAACCCTCATGTTCCCTACAGATTTAACCTTTATTCTTTCTACTCGGCTATGTATCATGTGATGAGACGAAACAACTATTATCGGACTGAATCTGTTGGTTCTCTAATTGATCAGTGAGGTGGCACATAGGAACCTTGACTCATGGAATATTAATTCACTTTATTACACTATTAATTAAAAGTTGTACTTCACTTTGACACACTTATTTGCCGTAGGAGTGCTCGATAATTTACAACTGCCATTAAGTAGCAAACCATCTCCTGATGTATTAATTAACCAACAGTTCTCTTGAGGTACTATGTTAAGTGTAGTGATTAATCAGTAATTTCAACGACTGGTCGGTAGTGCATACTACAGATACAATTTTGCATCACCTCGGTTCAGAGAGTTCCGTAACCTGTACAGAAAATTGGAATAGAGACAACATAAACGTCACTTACGCCCTTTTTATTCCTCATGAAAACCACACACTGCCTGTTGTACCACCATACAGCGAGGCCATCAGAGGTGGTGGTCCAGATTTCTGCTCTATTGCATTGGTGCATGCCTGTATTCGTCGTTTCATACAATCCACAAGTTCATCAAGGCACTGTTGGTCCATATTGTCCCACTCCTCAACCACGATTCGGCTTAGATCCCTCAGAGTGGGTGGTGAGTGACGTCGTCCATAAACAGCCCTTTTAAATGTCTCCAAGGCATGTGCGATTGGGTTCATGTCTGGAGAACACACTTTCCACTCTAGTCGAGCGATGTCTTTTTCCTGAAGGAAGTCATTCACAAGATGTGCTCGATGGCTGCGCAAATGGTCGCCCATGAAGACGAATGCCCCGCCAATATGCTGCCGATATGATTGCACTATTGGTCATACGATGACATTCGCGTATCGTACAGCCGTTACGGAGCCTTCCATGACCACCAGTGGCATACGTCGGCTCCACATAACTCCAGCACAAAACAGCAGGGAAACGTCACCTTGCTGCACTCGTTCGACAGTGTGTCTAAGGCGTTCAGCCTGACCCTGTTGCCTCCAAACACGGCTCCTACGATTGTCCTGTTGAAGGCATATGCTACACCTATCGGTGAGGAGAACGCGATGCCAATCCTGAGCGGTCCATTCGGAATGTTGTTGGACCCATGAGTACAGCGCAATATGGTGTCGTGGTTGTAAAGATGGACCTCTCCATGTGCGTCAGGATTGAAGTTACGCATTATGCAGCCTATTGAGCACAGTTTGAGTCGTAACACGACGTCCTGTTGCTGCAAGAAAAGCGTTATTCAACATGGTGGCGTTGCTGCCGGGTTCCTCCGAGCCACAATCCATAGGTAGTGGTCATCAACTGCATTAGTAGCCCTTGGGCGGCCTAAGCGAGGCTTGTCGTCGACAGTTCCTTTCTCTCTGTATCTCCTCCATGTCCAAACAACATAGCTTTGGTTCACTCCGAGACGCCTAGATAGTTCCCTTGTTGAGAGCTCCTTCCAATCACGGAATAATCGGTGCGTTATTCCTTGATGGCATGGTGACTACAGAACGGTACGTGAAGGATTTGGTACTTGATTTCATCCCCATTATCCTGAGTGACCCCGATTTCGACAAAATGTGGTTCATGCAAGACGGATCTCGACGCGACTAAAGTGTTTGATGTCCTAGAGGAGCACTTTGGAGGCCACTATCATGGGCGTCGAATGGCTGCCACATTCTCCTGATCTGAACACAAGCGACTCCTTTCTTTGGGGCTGTATTAAATACAAGGCGTACAGCAAGAACCCCAAAACCAATGATGAGCTTAAAATATCCGTTCAGAAGCTCATCGACTGCATCGATGCCTCGAAACTTCAGCGTGTCATGAAGAATTTCGCTATTTGTTTGCACTAAGTCATCACCAATGATGCCAAACATATTGAACACGTCATAACCTAAATCCGAATATCTGTAGTGACGTTTACATGTTGAATAAAGTGTGTGCATCCCGTAGTTTTTAGCTAGTGTACGTTTTTATTTCATATAGTTCAATAACTGCACTATGTAAATAGTCGAATACTAACCATTTCTTCAGTGGGTAAATGGTTTCGAAGTCCCATACAAGAAGTCTTTATTTGAAGAGATCTCGACGGTCAAGTAAAGGCTTCAGAACGGAACTTACACATACATATATTGTCAAACGCCCTTAACAAGAGAAATTAATGACTAACTATTATTTAGTTAAGACGTTAATTAATTATTTCAATAAGTGTGGCTCACTCCCTAGTATTTATATATGCACAAACCAATCAGCATTAACAATAAAAGGAAATTCAAACTGGCGACTTCATGTCAGAACCAGTATTGTATATACTATATTGTGTGCCGTGCAGCATGGACGTAACGAACATGCATGAGGAGCCATTACCATTGAAAAAGTTGTAACAACCAAACTACAGAGAAATTTAACGTAAATTATGATGAAACATGGAATCAGCATTGGAAAATAGGACCCAAGGTAAGATACCACATTTATGTTTTAGCACGCTAGTTCAAGCGCATTCCATAATTGTAGTTTGCTTCAATAAAAAAATTTCCGAAACTGTAGCAATCACTTTTGCTCAAAATCACAAATTGCAATTTATTTTACCGAACAATCCACTACAGCAATAGACTTACACTATTTCACAAAATAATCGCATTATGTCTTCTACTTTCCAAAATGGCGAGCACCCATCACAGTCAAATATTTTCGGAACAACTACTATTATTGCTCTGTAAAACTAAGTTGATTTTCCCGAATTTAGTTTGCCACGAGCATTGGTAATAATATGCAGAAAGTCCGCAAAAATGGAGCATGATAGATGGTAAACGGTAACAGAATCTGACGTGGGCACTGAATTGAATATTGGCAATAACTCTTAATGTTGACAAGGACGTTAATTAACAATCAATAGCTGAAATGTTTAGCGACGTTAGTTTTGTTAACATGCCGCTAGTCAATTACCAAAAGCCAGCTCTGAACAAATTCTTGAGTATCACGTCATTTTAAATAGCGTGGCGGGGGCAGAGCAATTTCAATTGGCCAATACTCCTAATATGCTTAATATCACGGTCCAACAAGTGACCGAAAATGGAAAAAGACAGCGACCCACGTATGAGGTCAATGCAAAATTATATGGCCAAAAATATACAAAATCATATGACCAACACGCTGATGCGCGCATGGACACACTACGAGCAGACATACAAAAACACTGTACTGAAAACGGGATATGAAGAGATAAAGACCGATTTGTGACACTAAAAACCATTGACGACATTTTATGCGGAAGGATAGGCGAAATAAACCTAATACTGAGCGTAAAAGTGACTGAACTTGATCATAACATTTCCGAACTAAATTTACAACAGGAAGAAACCACCAAGAACGTGAAAAACATTCAAAGTTAAGTCAAACAGCTAGACACCATGTGCGAAGCTGTTGCGACTCAGCTGAAGTACTGCCCGTCAGTACATGAATCAGTAAAACATGCGGGTTACACCAACTGTAGACAAGGTGAACACGTTGGCCAAACAGTTAGCAGACGAGCTTCATTTAGACACAGACAACCATTCCGCTAACATAAGAGAAGAATTTTAAACTTGGATTGACCATGTCATTGTGTGGGTGTTATGTTGACGAGTTGCGCAACGGTTTGATTTGACAAGTAGTCTTTGGCTCCTGCAAGAACCAATTTCCACCCCACACTACTACAGAAGTCAGACAGACACTCCTAATGTACCAAAAAGAAATGCCTGAAAAACATTCAGCAATAAATATCTTCTGGAGTTGTCCGCTGTGCGGAAAAGACGCTTAGATATCCTATTTTCTTAATTAACTATTGGCGCACTTGGGTGATGGAGTATTGCTAGTTAGTGTCAGAAAAACGTTAAACGAACGAAATGTATTATTTATTACAAAATTTAAGAACATCAAGTGAAACTTTTATTTATAAAGTGATACACAAATTTCCACGTTCTTTTCGGAATAGAAGGTTACATCTTATCGATAGGAATCATGTTAATGACATTTATATACAAAGTGTGGGAAAGCTCTTTTACCCCTTTTCTTTAAGAATGTTATTTACTCGGCAGAATGGCTGACAGCCACTCCTACTCAACTTGAATAATTAACTGATTGAATTTTTCTAAGTACGGTCGAGGCTGTCGCGTGATAAATGTAATGGAGTGACATGAATGAAGTATGTTATTTCTAATGGAGGAAAGATGGGGATCGCCTACGCTGTAGTGCACAATACCGTGAGCTGCGGCAACTGCTGCCTGCATCGCTCGCCGCTGAAAAATAACAAAATTATATCTTTCTGTCTGGATTGACCTTCACCAATCGAACTCTCACCACGCCTTGATGAAATTAAGGACTTCCATGTGCGCCTAGTCCATCTATTGGTGTGGTACACCAGTCAGATAACCAATCCACGGCAATGTTACTCAATGTTCGCTCACAGGTGCTAATTAACACTCTGTCTTTGTTCACACCGCACATTAAGTGTCGTAGCTAACACAGTGAACAAACGCTTAATCGCGAGCGACCCAATGTAGAGTATGACTCCGATTCGCTAGCGACAGAGGTGCTCTCTCGGCGCAGTACTGAGTAGACACTTTGTTCCTCCCTCTCTGTATACACGCACGAGTGCACTCGCTCCCGCTACGTGTTCCCGCTACAAGAGTGACACTGGTACGACTTCCCTCCACACAAGAAGCGAAGGGGTATATCATCCGCTGTCTTTCCGTCACTTCTCCGGCTCATTGCATCAGAAATAGTCGACCTATCAGTGTTAATCTTAGAAACAGGAGAATGGCTAAGCCAACCAATCCAGAAATATGTAGCATCTGTGGTAGGCGGTTACTGTCCACTTGTAAGACCTCTGAAACTACGCATTAGGTCCGTCAAAAAAATACGTATGCCATTATCCCATTTCTCTGGCAAAAACTGTTTTGGTCCGTGGGTGGTCAGCCAGCTGGTACAGCTGCATGGTAACTCACCCTCCTAAGGACTTTCCAGTGGGCTGGTTGCCACTGCCGAACAAGAACTCCTATGGCCGTCGTCTCTTGAATGTTTGTTTACACCAGCCTCCACTTTTTAATCTTGGTGCGCACTTGAGATTTGTTTATTGGATTTCCATATCGATTAAATGGAGGTTTGTAAAATTGCCTCTACGCTATAGAGTTTTGGCTCGAATGTCTTGATACGCAGAATACGATGGTGAGGTGGGAATATGTAAGAAATGAAGGTCACGAGATCTTGCCACCTGACAAGGAGAAGAAGAAATATTTCAATCAACACATAGAGGAAAAATTACCGAGAGTTGGGCCTAACACTAGACTGAATGTGTTAGAAATAATAAACACATCACAGCTGATGCCTCGCTAAGTAGCGCAGCACAGCAAAAATAGTTTGACGAGGATGTGCAATCGGATTGCACTAATAGTCACAGTCATTACAATCGATCGGGTATAGCTCGTATCCCATGCACGCATCACACACACCACATTGTCAACGAAACACACCAACATACACATCGCCAAATCCCAATCATGATATCAAAGAACAATATGTTCTGTCGCATTCAGCAGGTGAACATTATAATAAATCACCAAGTGACAATCATGATATGCTTAAACAATATGTTCCCTTCATCCAGTAGGTGCAGGAAACATGTATACCACTAATAAGGAAGAAGTAGCCCCAATCAAACATCGTCAGTTTCAACCGCTTTTCCTGGGAAAACGTAGTGCAAACCTGTGATTTTTCTCAAGACATTGATAAACGCATTCCCCACATCATGGAGTGACCGGAAAATAATTTCATATGTAGTAAGTTACATAGAGGGAGAAGCATGTGCTTGGGCATTTAACGAAGCTGACCGTTGCGTAACTTACGAACAATTAGAAAAAGCTTTCTTGGTAAATTTTTGGTGTCGAACTGTTCAAGAGCGTCTCAGAAAACAGATCATGCAACCAGAACCTTGCAATGCCAAATACGGTAATTTACAAAGAGATCATGTTAACTGCGTGAACTAAAAGCTAGACTACCATTTTATATCAAAGAGAAACAACTGCACATTCCCGACAATGATGCGGAATATTGCGTGACAGTGCTGGCTGGACTCAGTTCATCTGCTATATGAAGATCAAGGGTGCGGTCTGTATAACACCAACCACAGTGTTGACATGAGTGGTATGCAGGGCATGCAGCTTAGCCAACAAAATCAGCCTGCTTCCGCAAACCAGTACTTACCAAAACCAGCAGGCACATTGTAACATGAATGGTAATCATAACATCACATACGCGAAAGGCGGTAACCCAAAAATATGTCGCCATAAAAATAATGGTAACAATAAAATCAGAAAAAATTTGAACTTGAATATTAACAAAAACAACAAACAGCAAAATCGGTACACAAATTACGGAAATGCGTACCAAAACACTGGGCCATCACCACAATAATAATAACAACAACACATGTCTGTGGCAAGTGCTGCCGCAACTTATGCAAAACCAAACAAAGAGTTTTGCAGCTAATCAGCAACTAAGTCATGACGTTCAGCCACAAGAACCACAAACGACTGGAGGATGGAATCGGCAGAACCCGAACATGAATATAATTGAAGCATCAGGGCAAACTTCATCTCCAACTGCACGACGTCAACAAACTCACAAAAGTCACCACTGAGCCCCAGGTCGTCGTTGATGAAAATTTGGGGGGCGACTCCGGTAATGAATCTTTGTTTAGTACATCCACAAGTAAACAACACAACAACGATATTCTAAATAATTTTGAGAAGCAACCACTATTGTTCGTACGATGTAATGACGGTGAGTATTCATCCAGTGAACTATTGGTGGAAAACAATATCTTTCATCGGCCAATGAAATAGTTTTATCTACAATTACTAGCATAGTTATAGGTATTCCACCAGAATTGTCTTATATACAAGATCATAAGAAAATTGAACCAGTGCCGGAGTTCCCTGTACGAAAATATACGATTTTGGCTGCTGTAGGAAATAAATCTAGTAAAGTTAGGGAACAAGTTTTTGGGACCACTAAGGGAGGTAACGGAACAGTACAATGGCCATTCCTCGTGGTTAAAAATCTAGATGCTAATTGGGCTTAGATATGTTACGTGACAGTACTATTGACTTCTCGAAATGTAAGGGTTTCATTAGATATGGGGGGATGCTAAAACAAGACAGGTATTGCACTGTGTATAAAATCCAATTAATAAATGTAGGCGACGAAACAAACACACAGACACTTGTATCAGATGAAGAGTGTACTGGTTTAAGAACATTATCACTCAAAGTTAGATGAAACAACTGCTTTTACTAATGAGTAATGACGAACGCAATGAACTTTTTGAACTAATGTCTAAGTATCTACAGATTTTTACAAAACGATCAGATATCATTAATACGCATATTTACCAAATTGAAGTGAAGCCTCGTTAGATTTTCTTTCGCAAGTCTTGCAATGTACTTCTATCTCGGCGACCCGCGGTGTGGCGTGAATTCAAGCAGATATAGCAATGGAAGATTATAGAACCTTCTACGTCTTCTTACCGTAGTCCATTACTAGTTGTATCGAAGCCTGATGGAAACATTAGACTGGTGTTAAATGCCCGAGCTATAAATGATATCGTATTACCAGTGCGCGCAAAGTGCATCGACGTAACACTTTCGTTTTGGCAAGAAGCTATCACTCCCAATTCCACGTAATATACAGCTTGTATATTCGGGTGGATGAGGGGGGGGGGGGGAGAAGGGGAGGGGCACAAATATGTCAATTTTGCGATTCTATTTTTTGGATTGAACGTCAGTTCTGGTGTATTCATAACTGCTTCGGATATAGTGCTTGGGGACGATTTAGCAGAAAGTGTGACACATTACGTACATGACATTTTCATCGCCACAAAGACGTGGAAAGCTTATCAAGAAATGCTTGAAAAAATTCTATACAAATTTGCACAAGCTGGTGTAACAGAAAACCTTAATAAATCAAAATTTCCATGTACTGATGTAATGTTCCTAAGGTCCATAATGAATGCACAGGGCATACACCCTTATCTGCGAAAATCAGATGCTGTTAAAAATTTAACTAGTCCACATACTAACAAACAGTTGAAGTCGTTTCTATGACTATTCTCTCTTCCAAAGTTTCCTGCCACAACAATCAGTAAACATTAACACCTTCTAGCTTTACTTAAGAAAATCATGTATATATCTGAACAGAGGAGTGCCCGTAAGATTTTTTAAAACTTAAAACATGCATTAGGCAATTAAGACTTTTTGAACCATCCACATTTTAGTCTATATTTTTGTATTACATGTGACTCGGTTTGCAGTGACAGGTAGCATGCAGTAACTTAGGTGGATAAAGACAGAGAACACGAACAGCCGAGGATCACTGGATTTGCAAGCCAAACCTTAAGCGAATATGAACGAATATTTCAACAACTGAACCAGAAATTCATTCAATGGTCTGTGCTCTTAAAATGTTTAATTATTACGTATAGGGCAAACACACGAAAATACTGATCACCAAAACCTGATATTGCTTTGATCTGTAAGTTAGTCCATCCCAGATTATCACGCTCGGCCTTTTCGTTGTGGAAGTGGCGCGATAGTTTGTATTAAGGGAAAGGGCAACATCATTAAGGGAAGGGGCAACATCATTGCTGAGGCTTTGTCTCGTCTTCCACAAAGTTTCAATGCCAATGATACTAAACTAGAAAATGAGAAAGACTGTAGAATACTTTTAATGCAGGATAAACAATATTACCAATGCTACATTGATTGGTGGAATAACATGGCAGATTTACAGAAGTCAGATCGGCGCTGGGACTAGATAGTAGTAGGGAGATGGGGGCACGAGTGCAGTTTTGATACCAAATCGATATGCGAATTAAATAATTGATGATGTAACTACCCCATAACCATGCCCACCCCCCTGCACCCCCAGATGATGGCACTTGTTTATCTCAGTCAGCACTTGGGCCCCCATACATCTTTGACGATGTTGTCGTGGAAAATAAAAATAAAATTTGGCGGATTTTGGTTTCGGTCGCTATTTGACTGTTGATGTATTCTGTCTGAGTCAGACATATTCCAGAATCCCAAAACAGCTGATGAGGGATGAAGTAAGGCTAATAACAGCGTTCAAACG
This sequence comes from Schistocerca gregaria, assembly GCF_023897955.1. Lineage (NCBI taxonomy): Eukaryota > Metazoa > Arthropoda > Insecta > Orthoptera > Acrididae > Schistocerca > Schistocerca gregaria. The sequence goes on from NC_064926.1 coordinate 281,242,904, forward strand.
AAACGATCTGAAATTAAAACACTTTTACCAGAGTCACATAGGAAACTGTATGTCGTTCATTGATTTTGTAAGGATTTTTGCAGATTGCTGGAATTACCCACAGTGTGAGTTTCTCGTTCCTGATAAAACAAGAAACCGGAATGATGGTAGGTATAGACGGAGAGAGAGAAAGAGAGAGAGAGCGAGAGAGATAAAGAGAGAGAGAGAGAGAGAAAGAGAAAGAGAGAGCCATGCAAAGAAGTGAGTACACAAGTATATGCATCATTATGGATAAATTCGCATGCATGCCGGCAGGTCATTTTGCTAGGATAGTTCTGCATAGACCAGGCAATCGCTTGTACATGGACCCTGAAATTCAAATTCTCGAACGTAGAGTTGGAGACGTAGGCAAGAAACTAGAGACGTATTGTAATACCCTTCTGAGGCTGAACAATACACTGAATGATCTGGTTAATGCAATTGAAGAGAAAGTAAACGCCATAACTGAAGAGGAAGTAGACGTTACTGAAAAGGGAAGTTTGTATGAACGAGTTGACGCAACTGAAAAGAAAGTAGGCTACTTAACTGAAAGGAAAGTAGCTGCTGCCGAGAAGGGGGAGCAGCATAATTACAGGAAGAGCGAATATATAAACCCTAGCGCTGCACCGTAATCCGATGTCGATTAAGCACCAAGTCATCAAGGCACAGAAGGGGCGTCCGCGAGAAGCTAGGGGTTGCTGAGGTTAGGGCATTTGAATCGGGAGCAGACACTTCGAGAAACCTTCAAAACAGTTATTGAATCTCTCGATGATCTCTCAACGAAATTCCATTACGACAACGATGACGCTATCGGCGATTTCAATAACCCTCACGGCTACACTAGAATAGACAAAACGTTTGGTGTCAGCGGTAAAAAGGCATACATGTTGTGCACACAGCCTGTAACTTAATGGAAAAATGATACAGATCCGCGATAAACAAATTCAAGGAACTCCTAGTCAACCTTATTTACTTAGACCCACAGAGACTGTAAATTATTCGCCTAAACATCTGGAACTGTGTCGTGAAATTTTACTTTTGACTGATCTGCACATGAATGCAAAAAGCTGAAGCAATGTGAAATAAAAATCCATTATAAAAGTTATTTTGAATGGTGAAAAAAATAGCAGTGGTGACGGTACTGTGATGCAGCGTAAGAGGGTTAGCAGTCGACTCCCACAGTATATACACTCCTGGAAATGGAAAAAAGAACACATTGACACCGGTGTGTCAGACCCACCATACTTGCTCTGGACACTGCGAGAGGGCTGTACAAGCAATGATCACACGCACGGCGCAGCGGACACACCAGGAACCGCGGTGTTGGCCGTCGAATGGCGCTAGCTGCGCAGCATTTGTGCACCGCCGCCGTCAGTGTCAGCCAGTTTGCTGTGGCATACGGAGCTCCATCGCATTCTTTAACACTGGTAGCATGCCGCGACAGCGTGGACGTGAACCGTATGTGCAGTTGACGGACTTTGAGCGAGGGCGTATAGTGGGCATGCGGGAGGCCGGGTGGACGTACCGCCGAATTGCTCAACCTCAGGAATGTGTTAATAAAGTTTCCCCTTCCTGGGACAATGAATTCACGGTGTTCTTATTTCAATTTCCAGGAGTGTAGTAAACTCAAAGTAGTTACGTTTTGAAGCCAGAATTTGCAATGAAATATTTATAATTAATGACAGAAGACTGATGATATGACATCACAACAACAAGAACAAACAAGGTGAAGAGCGGGAAGAAAAAAGTTCGGAACGTGAAAATATGCAGATGTTTCTTAAATTGAGCTATAGTGCGACCTTGAGAATGTGATCAGATGGGGCGGAACGCAGATACCAACTAGAAACGCGAAGAACTGTAAGCAGTCACTTATTTACATAAAAAACCAGAGATAAACTCTTTTATATTCTACAAATAATACATATTAAAGCAAAACTGGCAGGAATAAAATACAGTGCAGCAAGAGGAAGAGTTTCATATTTACAAAACAAATATTCTCCATTCCCTTTGTATACCTACACATCATACGACACATGACCGTACCATGTTGGATTCATAGTACCAATTATATGATTTTGAAGTTTCACATGAATTGTCAGCATCACAGTCCTTAGACAAAATATGTACATTGCGCACCATGTTCACTCTATTACCGTCATCGAACTCCAGATAGTTCTAAAAAACATGTTCCGATATGACTGCGCTGGACAACAACTCAACATCGCTCAACCTATCTTCGTTATTGAGCTGCTGGATGATGAGTTAATATGTTCAAAACATGTAGTCCGGTGAGACCTAATATCGTTTCCATTACTGACTTTATTAGCGTGCCTACAATTTAATAAAGTATGAAGACGCTTCTTTCGCATTTTTCGTTCTATTGATGAAAAAGAGAACAAAATAAAACAGGAAAATCATCCAATCAACACAAGCAAACACAAGTAGTCACAGTTCTTAAGCAAATATTACTATTACCTATGGTTCCAAGGAGACAATCCTTAGAGAGTCGCAGATGATATACAAGTTTGCTAGAACGGAATACTCAGAAACTATGATTATCTAATTAATACGAAAACTAACACTCAACAATCAAAAAATTCTTCCTCAGATGGGAGTGTCATGGTGAACACATTGGGCATTTAGTTCTTCTTACACTTAAGATGTGATTTTGATTACGAAATTTCAGGTAAGTACGAGATGCATCCTGATGATCGCTAAAGAAAACAAAAACATCACTAAACAAGAAATATTTATTGAAATTTTCTTATAGATTCACAGGCTACTTCCAAACATAGTCACCACCAATGTATACACATCTATCGAAACGATGTGCCATCAATTATATGCCGGTGTTTTAGGTGTCTGCCACCAATGTCCAGGGCCACGACGTCACTTTAGCTTGCACCTCAGCGTTGTTGAGGATATGTTTTCCCACCATGAAATGATGGAGATGAAAGTCACTTGGGTCGAGTTTGGGGCTGTAGCGTGGGTAGTCGAAAATCTCCCATCCATACAGTATTGGATCTTGCATTGTTATGCACAAGCATATACCTGTTTTCAACATCCCATATCTCGTATTCTCGATCGTCCTCCTCAGATATTTCGATGTCTGACAATACCGACAAGCATTTACACTATCCCGTCGAGGTGAAAACTCGCAAATGATTTTTTTACAGGGACTGTCTGCTTGAATTTGGTCTCCACCGTTGGACCATGAATTGTTGTTTTGTTTCTGGTTTTTGGAATGCAACACCCATTTTTCATTTCAGCGACGGTATGGCCGATAAAGTCGTTACCTCTCATCTGTCAGTTGCTTAGCATACATCTTCTACATATTTTACTAAAAGCAATGGACAGTTTCGTGCATCAGTGAGAGGCATCTGGGGGAACTAATAAGAGAGTCCTGAATTTGTGAAGCGTCGGTTCTGGTTGGTTGGTTGATTTGCGGGAGGGGACCAAACAGAAAGGTCATCGATCGTATCAAATTAGGAAAGAATGGGGAAAGAAGTAATCCGCCTTTCAAACGTACCATCCCTGCATTTGCCAAAAGCTATTTAGGGAAATCACGAAAACCTAAGTCATGATGGCAAGACGTGGGTTTTGACCGAGTCGTTCCGAATGCGTGTCCGGTATGCTAACCATTGCGCCACCTCGCTCGGTGAGTCGATTCTTGTGAATTGCTTCGTGCCCACTTTCTATCTCTTCTGGTTTCAAGAATGACTGTCGCCCGCTTATGTCTTGGTCGTGAATAATCGTTTGTCCTTCTGTGAATTGCCTGCACCATCGTCAGACCATACAGACGCTCATAATCTCGTGTCCATACATGTGGTCGTGGATTTGTCCTACAGAATGCTTCTGACCTTAGAAAAATCGAAAAACTGTCCAAATCCCGCATTTAGTGGGAGACAGTATCAGAGCGCGCATTTTTTCCTAGCACTGTGCGGTAACCACTGCCGACACCAGATTGAAACTGCATTGCATTATTCCCACATGCCACCTTCCTACCCCCGCGTAGTCTAATTCCTATCCCGCTGCTCCTGTCAACTCTGGACCTGATCGAGACTAACTTTCTGGTTGAATGTCTTGCTATAAATATGTTATACTAGCGGATAAAAACTAAACCGAAAAATGTAATTTTTTCTCAATTTCATAAACGTCTCCCCTTAAAATACACGTCGTTCAGCATCATATCTAAAGTTTACTGTCCACATTACACAGCTGCTACTGTAACAGCACTACAATTAAAATGGCAGCCAAAACCAGGTAGACCACGAGGGCACTCACGGACGCAACGGCTCGAATTTTGCTGCTGCCGGAGAAGACAATAAAAGCCCTGTGCTTGAGTGCTCCCCCCGAGTTGGCAGAGCTGTCAGGTCTTTCTCGCATGGCTGCACCTTCATACTGTTCCCGAATTACAAGAGGAGCTCTCCCTGCAGCATCTGCTGCTAATATTTAAACAGAAAACTCGACCTGACATCAGGCAAACATTGTACACTTCTCGCAGGTATTGTGTCCGCCCCTGAGTCGTTCGTTAAAATATCTGAAACGCTCTCGCGGTGACTAGCTGTTGGAAAAAGTTTTTGCGTCGTATTGTTCTGTACGCAAATTTTGCCTGGCCTTTACAAGCCTGGGCTTTTCACAGAAGCTTCAACAACATTCCCAGGTGTTTGCTGGAGTACGGTTCAGGTTCTCCTGCACGTCGATGTTCCTAGGTCTCTCTCTCTCTCTCTCTCTCTCTCTCTCTCTCTCTGTGTGTGTGTGTGTATGTGTGTGTGTGTGTGTGTGTGTGTGTTTGTGTGTGTGTGGGTGTGTGTGCTCTTGTGTATGTGTCTGAAAGGCTGGAAGTCTCAACCTTTCTGGCATGTTCGCTGTCTCGCGTCTATATGAATTATGACATACACATGTGTTAACTATTTATTTGACTCTTTCTGAAATCAAACTAAACAGCCGCTAATACAAACAGCACAGTGGTTCATTATTAATTCTGGGCTCCTTATGGAATGTTCACTAATGGTTTTAGAGGATCCCTTGAACCACGTTAGATTCCGCAAAGCTGTATGATTCAAATTTCATAAGCTCCTTAAAGTTTTAATTTTCTTTCTCTCAGTTATCTTTCTTTCTTCAGTTAATTTCTTTCTGTTTTCCTTGCAGTTTCGTCCTCGACCGCCCTGTCCATGTGTCGAGTTTTTGTATAAATGAGTCTTCGTGTAAAGCTTTCAACGGGTGCTTGTGGGCTTTTTGTGTGAAATGTTTAATAACGCTTTTACAAGTAGCTACAATTAGAAAGTACATAAGTGTGTCGATTTGATAATAACGGTAATAATAACAGTAATAGGAACCAGGCTCAACGTAAGACTGGAGGTGTAATACGATCAGGGCATTACCAGTATATGACGTACCGACAACAGAGCGGACTTCCTGATAGATAGTCAATGTAAAGGATCAGCAGACAAGTTGGTAACTACCTGTCACCAATGTGAAATTTATGGTACAGAATAATCTTAAATCAAAATTGCTGCAAAATGGTAGGAACTTACAGAAGGTAACAATAACTTTATCAAGATATTAGAAAACATGAATTCAGGAAATCGAAATGAATTGAAAGAGTCACTAAAACGTGCATCACATGAAATGACCCCAGTGAAAATAAAAATTAAGAAACTCAAAACTGCGAAATAACGCGATGGAAGATTACATTGTTGAGTACGAATGGTATTCTAATAAAAACCATGCATTACTTCAAATTAACTGGAACATCAAAAAGAAAGAAATAAATTCATAAAAAATTCTAAAATGCTGTAAAATAAGGATCAGTTTGATTTTAGCATTAAGAAGTCCTAGAATATCATTAGAATGAGTATTTATAACATTTTAATATTATTTTAACCAATTTTTTCAGGTAGAGTCCAGGGATTTCCGTGCGAATTTGCACGTTTTAAAAGGACCTTTTGACTATATGCAAAGGCAGACAATATTAAATTTCAATCGATACAAATGACAAAGAAACGCTTACAGGAAAAAACATCAAAAATAAATTCAGGGGAAAATATTAGTTCCATTTCTTTTATAATGGAGAAAGACATAGGCTACCATCAATCTGTAAGTACTCTTTGTGCTTGAAAAAGAAATGAGGAAGTGATGAAATTAATCGCTGTTACATAACACTAAAATTACATTTAAAATTGCGCCAGGCAGTGCAGAGATAGTCCTGAACCAGATAGAAAGACTTAACCGACCAATAGAAGACCAGGGCTACAGGTCACTGAAGTAAGAGAGACAATGGCAGATACCACGAACGCTAAATCAATTTTAAGCACGAAGCATGGAAAGCTCCCAAAACAGACAAACTTAATTGCGTAGGAGTGATCATATAGCCTAATGGATGGGACAATGAAGGTATCAGAGCAAGCATACAAACGTTATACGTAACATTCTATTCAAGAAAGGCCGTTAATAAAAACTATAAGTAGCTACATTCGCAAATATTTGTCATTACAGGGTTGTAATACTGTCATGCACAGTATGCACCATATGCAGCGAAATTAGGATCGATAGAAGAAATTGAAGAAATTAGGACAAAGTAAATGAAGTCTATAGAAATCATTTTAAGAGGTAAAACAGCAGAAGAAATATTTAACTTCAGAAATAGCACTGAGGTACTAGAACATGTAAATTAATCTGAGAGAAGAAAATCAATTTAGAAACTTACTGGCAAATTAAAGTTAAGGGTCTACCTTGGGTGTGGACTCGTATTGGAGTCTCTGTTGGACGTTATAGTTCAAACTGCTAGGTTTGTTACATAAACAGTGTAGACTCTACGACAGAGAGGACGATTCAGTTTCAAACGTCAATGATTTCTTGGATGCTTTCTAGTCATGAGCCCACAAACTCACAAGGTTTTGCTGTACGTTATGAGAAATTGAAAAATCTTCCCAACTGGCTTTTGAAACAACATAATGATCCAGAGGAATTCAAATAATTAAACTTGAATGTTTTGAGGACTAGAAGATTTCGAGGAAATAGAGATGACTATCGGCAAAAAAGTAGCATCATTTCGTCATCATCTTCACTTACAATGGTTTCTGTTCTGTCTTCCTAGCTCATTCCTTTTCATGTTAATTCTTCTTTGGTCTTACTTCTTGTTGCAGGTGTTACATATTTCATGGTTTTCAGTGGTAATTGTACATCTGACATCATTGTATATGAGCCATACATTTTACACTCTATTACTCTGTCACAGCATTAATTGTTTCATCCCTTATCGATTTCCTAATATCTACGTTGTATATACTGCCACAGCTCTCAGACACCTCATTCCAGTGTCTTGAATCTTATTTTTGCGACTTCTAATAAGTGTTGATCTACTATTGTCATAGTAGTAAAGGATCTTTAAATTTTTATTATGGTTTCTGTCCTCACCATATATTTTAAAGTTCACCTTACAGTGTCACATATGTATTGCTATTTTACATGTTTTTGGTCTACATTTCGGTCTCCTAGATAACTTAATAGATTTACAATAAGGTTAAAACCTTTTTGTTTACTACCCCATTAAAGGTGTTTTATGCATAATTGATGCAGTTTTCGCAATTCTTGTCTGTTCCTGTTTGTTCATGTATATGTGTATATATGTGTATGTATATGAACAACTTTTTTGTGAAAGTGGTAATTTTTAGTTCAGCTTTGTTAAAGTATCTTAGAAGATACCTCATCAACAGTTAATCATATATCATAAAGATAACTGCAAAGCGGCATTGAGAGGAGTCCTACATACAAAATCAAAGTGGTTATAAATTACTATTTAGCAATATATAGAAAAATAACAGCTACTAGTAGTGGCTATTATTCTACATACTGATATATTCTAATTAATAACTACTAATTTATAATCACAATTTGTAGCAGTTATTATTCGATAAACTGTTATATTGTAAATTAAAACCACTTTTGGTTTTACGTATTTGACTACTCTCAATGGCAG